>NW_026895310.1:0-14960 GCF_033153095.1 Gastrolobium bilobum | reverse complement strand
GTGGATTCTTGAACCCTTTCTTGCAAAAATAAGCCTCTTCCTCAGTGTTGTTTTATCTTCTTTCTTCCTTGTTATTAGCCAAAGAAGATGAACCCGCACCGTTCCCAAAGATTAACAAATCAAGTACCGTTGGAACTGAATCATTCTTAGTGGAGAGGTTCACGAAATCAAGTTGCATATGGGAATTTGAAGTTAGATCTGAAGGAGAACTATTCGAACCATGGGCTTCCATGGCACAAAGGCGAAAAGATGGAACCTTGTTGGATCTGAATTCTGAAGTAGAGGGAATGAAAAAATAGGGGGCATGGCCAGGTGGGGTCGAATGATAGTAAGGCTTGTGAATCATGGACTTCATCCTAATCCCTAATGGCCTATTACTGGAGGCGCCATAAAAGGGGTTCCGGGAAAAATTGTGAGGCTTGTGAATCATGGACTTCTTGCATATGGGAATTTGAAGTTAGATCTGAAGGAGAACTATTCGAACCATGGGCTTCCATGGCACAAAGGCGAAAAGATGGAACCTTGTTGGATCTGAATTCTGAAGTAGAGGGAATGAAAAAATAGGGGGCATGGCCAGGTGGGGTCGAATGATAGTAAGGCTTGTGAATCATGGACTTCATCCTAATCCCTAATGGCCTATTACTGGAGGCGCCATAAAAGGGGTTCCGGGAAAAATTGTGAGGCTTGTGAATCATGGACTTCATCCTAATCCCTAATGAGCACGTTCTTTCTTGTGGGCATTTTGATGCCCTCCTAAAGCTTGTGGATTCTTGAACCCTCTCTTGCAAAAGTAAGCCTCTTCCTCAGTGTTGTTTTCTCTCCTTTCTTCCTTGTTATTAGCCAAAGAAGATGAACCCGCACCGTTCCCAAAGTTGAACAAATCAAGTTCCATTGGAACTGAATCAGCTTGTGGATTCTTGAACCCTCTCTTGCAAAAATAAGCCTCTTCCTCAGTGTTGTTTTCTCTCCTTTCTTCCTTGTTATTAGCCAAAGAAGATGAACCCGCACCGTTCCCAAAGTTGAACAAATCAAGTTCCATTGGAACTGAATCAGCTTGTGGATTCTTGAACCCTCTCTTGCAAAAATAAGCCTCTTCCTCAGTGTTGTTTTCTCTCCTTTCTTCCTTGTTATTAGCCAAAGAAGATGAACCTGCACCGTTCCTAAAGTTGAACAAATCAAGTTCCATTGGAACTGAATCATTCTTAGTGGAGAGGTTCACGAAATCAAGTTGCATATGGGAATTTGAAGTTAGATCTGAAGGAGAACTATTCGAACCATGGGCTTCCATGGCACAAAGGCGAAAAGATGGAACCTTGTTGGATCTGAATTCTGAAGTAGAGGGAATGAAAAAATAGGGGGCATGGCCAGGTGGGGTCGAATGATAGTAAGGCTTGTGAATCATGGACTTCATCCTAATCCCTAATGGCCTATTACTGGAGGCGCCATAAAAGGGGTTCCGGGAAAAATTGTGAGGCTTGTGAATCATGGACTTCATCCTAATCCCTAATGGCCTATTATTGGAGGCGCCATAAAAGTGGTTCCGGAAAAAATTGTGATAAGAGCCAATAGCTCTATACTTTACTTGTGCACGTTCTTTCTTGTGGGCATTTTGATGCCCTCCTAAAGCTTGTGGATTCTTGAACCCTCTCTTGCAAGTGTTGTTTTCTTTCCTTTCTTCCTTGTTATTAGCCAAAGAAGATGAACCCGCACCGTTCCCAAAGTTGAACAAATCAAGTTCCATTGGAACTGAATCAGCTTGTGGATTCTTGAACCCTCTCTTGCAAAAATAAGCCTCTTCCTCAGTGTTGTTTTCTCTCCTTTCTTCCTTGTTATTAGCCAAAGAAGATGAACCCGCACCGTTCCCAAAGTTGAACAAATCAAGTTCCATTGGAACTGAATCAGCTTGTGGATTCTTGAACCCTCTCTTGCAAAAATAAGCCTCTTCCTCAGTGTTGTTTTCTCTCCTTTCTTCCTTGTTATTAGCCAAAGAAGATGAACCCGCACCGTTCCCAAAGTTGAACAAATCAAGTTCCATTGGAACTGAATCATTCTTAGTGGAGAGGTTCACGAAATCAAGTTGCATATGGGAATTTGAAGTTAGATCTGAAGGAGAACTATTCGAACCATGGGCTTCCATGGCAAAGGCGAAAAGATGGAACCTTGTTGGATCTGAATTCTGAAGTAGAGGGAATGAAAAAATAGGGGGCATGGCCAGGTGGGGTCGAATGATAGTAAGGCTTGTGAATCATGGACTTCATCCTAATCCCTAATGGCCTATTACTGGAGGCGCCATAAAAGGGGTTCCGGGAAAAATTGTGAGGCTTGTGAATCATGGACTTCATCCTAATCCCCAATGGCCTATTATTGGAGGCGCCATAAAAGTGGTTCCGCGAAAAATTGTGATAAGAGCCAATAGCTCTATACTTTACTTGTGCACGTTCTTTCTTGTGGGCATTTTGATGCCCTCCTAAAGCTTGTGGATTCTTGAACCCTCTCTTGCAAAAGTAAGCCTCTTCCTCAGTGTTGTTTTCTCTCCTTTCTTCCTTGTTATTAGCCAAAGAAGATGAACCCGCACCGTTCCCAAAGTTGAACAAATCAAGTTCCGTTGGAACTGAATCAGCTTGTGGATTCTTGAACCCTTTCTTGCAAAAATAAGCCTCTTCCTCAGTGTTGTTTTCTCTCCTTTCTTCCTTGTTATTAGCCAAAGAAGATGAACCCGCACCGTTCCCAAAGTTGAACAAATCAAGTACCATTGGAACTGAATCATTCTTAGTGGAGAGGTTCACGAAATCAAGTTGCATATGGGAATTTGAAGTTAGATCTGAAGGAGAACTATTCGAACCATGGGCTTCCATGGCACAAAGGCGAAAAGATGGAACCTTGTTGGATCTGAATTCTGAAGTAGAGGGAATGAAAAAATAGGGGGCATGGCCAGGTGGGGTCGAATGATAGTAAGGCTTGTGAATCATGGACTTCATCCTAATCCCTAATGGCCTATTACTGGAGGCGCCATAAAAGGGGTTCCGGGAAAAATTGTGAGGCTTGTGAATCATGGACTTCATCCTAATCCCCAATGGCCTATTATTGGAGGCGCCATAAAAGTGGTTCCGCGAAAAATTGTGATAAGAGCCAATAGCTCTATACTTTACTTGTGCACGTTCTTTCTTGTGGGCATTTTGATGCCCTCCTAAAGCTTGTGGATTCTTGAACCCTCTCTTGCAAAAGTAAGCCTCTTCCTCAGTGTTGTTTTCTCTCCTTTCTTCCTTGTTATTAGCCAAAGAAGATGAACCCGCACCGTTCCCAAAGTTGAACAAATCAAGTTCCATTGGAACTGAATCAGCTTGTGGATTCTTGAACCCTCTCTTGCAAAAATAAGCCTCTTCCTCAGTGTTGTTTTCTCTCCTTTCTTCCTTGTTATTAGCCAAAGAAGATGAACCCGCACCGTTCCCAAAGTTGAACAAATCAAGTTCCATTGGAACTGAATCAGCTTGTGGATTCTTGAACCCTCTCTTGCAAAAATAAGCCTCTTCCTCAGTGTTGTTTTCTCTCCTTTCTTCCTTGTTATTAGCCAAAGAAGATGAACCCGCACCGTTCCCAAAGTTGAACAAATCAAGTTCCATTGGAACTGAATCATTCTTAGAGGAGAGGTTCACGAAATCAAGTTGCATATGGGAATTTGAAGTTAGATCTGAAGGAGAACTATTCGAACCATGGGCTTCCATGGCACAAAGGCGAAAAGATGGAACCTTGTTGGATCTGAATTCTGAAGTAGAGGGAATGAAAAAATAGGGGGCATGGCCAGGTGGGGTCGAATGATAGTAAGGCTTGTGAATCATGGACTTCATCCTAATCCCTAATGGCCTATTACTGGAGGCGCCATAAAAGGGGTTCCGGGAAAAATTGTGAGGCTTGTGAATCATGGACTTCATCCTAATCCCCAATGGCCTATTATTGGAGGCGCCATAAAAGTGGTTCCGCGAAAAATTGTGATAAGAGCCAATAGCTCTATACTTTACTTGTGCACGTTCTTTCTTGTGGGCATTTTGATGCCCTCCTAAAGCTTGTGGATTCTTGAACCCTCTCTTGCAAAAGTAAGCCTCTTCCTCAGTGTTGTTTTCTCTCCTTTCTTCCTTGTTATTAGCCAAAGAAGATGAACCCGCACCGTTCCCAAAGTTGAACAAATCAAGTTCCATTGGAACTGAATCAGCTTGTGGATTCTTGAACCCTCTCTTGCAAAAATAAGCCTCTTCCTCAGTGTTGTTTTCTCTCCTTTCTTCCTTGTTATTAGCCAAAGAAGATGAACCCGCACCGTTCCCAAAGTTGAACAAATCAAGTTCCATTGGAACTGAATCAGCTTGTGGATTCTTGAACCCTCTCTTGCAAAAATAAGCGTCTTCCTCAGTGTTATTACCCAAAGAAGATGAACCTGCACCGTTCCCAAAGTTGAACAAATCAAGTTGCATTGGAACTGAATCATTCTTAGTGGAGAGGATCACGAAATCAAGTTGCATATGAAAATTTGAAGTTAGATCTGAAGGAGAACTATTCGAACCATGGGCTTCCATGGCACAAAGGCGAAAAGATGGAACCTTGTTGGATCTGAATTCTGAAGTAGAGGGAATGAAAAAATAGGGGGCATGGCCAGGTGGGGTCGAATGATAGTAAGGCTTGTGAATCATGGACTTCATCCTAATCCCTAATGGCCTATTACTGGAGGCGCCATAAAAGGGGTTCCGGGAAAAATTGTGAGGCTTGTGAATCATGGACTTCATCCTAATCCCTAATGGCCTATTATTGGAGGCGCCATAAAAGTGGTTCCGGGAAAAATTGTGATAAGAGCCAATAGCTCTATACTTTACTTGTGCACATTCTTTCTTGTGGGCATTTTGATGCCCTCCTAAAGCTTGTGGATTCTTGAACCCTCTCTTGCAAAAGTAAGCCTCTTCCTCAGTGTTGTTTTCTCTCCTTTCTTCCTTGTTATTAGCCAAAGAAGATGAACCCGCACCGTTCCCAAAGTTGAACAAATCAAGTTCCATTGGAACTGAATCAGCTTGTGGATTCTTGAACCCTCTCTTGCAAAAATAAGCCTCTTCCTCAGTGTTGTTTTCTCTCCTTTCTTCCTTGTTATTAGCCAAAGAAGATGAACCCGCACCGTTCCCAAAGTTGAACAAATCAAGTTCCATTGGAACTGAATCAGCTTGTGGATTCTTGAACCCTCTCTTGCAAAAATAAGCCTCTTCCTCAGTGTTGTTTTCTCTCCTTTCTTCCTTGTTATTAGCCAAAGAAGATGAACCCGCACCGTTCCCAAAGTTGAACAAATCAAGTTCCATTGGAACTGAATCATTCTTAGTGGAGAGGTTCACGAAATCAAGTTGCATATGGGAATTTGAAGTTAGATCTGAAGGAGAACTATTCGAACCATGGGCTTCCATGGCACAAAGGCGAAAAGATGGAACCTTGTTGGATCTGAATTCTGAAGTAGAGGGAATGAAAAAATAGGGGGCATGGCCAGGTGGGGTCGAATGATAGTAAGGCTTGTGAATCATGGACTTCATCCTAATCCCTAATGGCCTATTACTGGAGGCGCCATAAAAGGGGTTCCGTGAAAAATTGTGAGGCTCTTGAATCATGGACTTCATCCTAATCCCTAATGGCCTATTATTGGAGGCGCCGTAAAAGTGGTTCCGGGAAAAATTGTGATAAGAGCCAATAGCTCTATACTTTACTTGTGCACGTTCTTTCTTGTGGGCATTTTGATGCCCTCCTAAAGCTTGTGGATTCTTGAACCCTCTCTTGCAAAAGTAAGCCTCTTCCTCAGTGTTGTTTTCTCTCCTTTCTTCCTTGTTATTAGCCAAAGAAGATGAACCCGCACCGTTCCCAAAGTTGAACAAATCAAGTTCCATTGGAACTGAATCAGCTTGTGGATTCTTGAACCCTCTCTTGCAAAAATAAGCCTCTTCCTCAGTGTTGTTTTCTCCTCTTTCTTCCTTGTTATTAGCCAAAGAAGATGAACCCGCACCGTTCCCAAAGTTGAACAAATCAAGTTCCATTGGAACTGAATCAGCTTGTGGATTCTTGAACCCTCTCTTGCAAAAATAAGCCTCTTCCTCAGAGTTGTTTTCTCTCCTTTCTTCCTTGTTATTAGCCAAAGAAGATGAACCTGCACCGTTCCCAAAGTTGAACAAATCAAGTTGCATTGGAACTGAATCATTCTTAGTGGAGAGGTTCACGAAATCAAGTTGCATATGGGAATTTGAAGTTAGATCTGAAGGAGAACTATTCGAACCATGGGCTTCCATGGCACAAAGGCGAAAAGATGGAACCTTGTTGGATCTGAATTCTGAAGTAGAGGGAATGAAAAAATAGGGGGCATGGCCAGGTGGGGTCGAATGATAGTAAGGCTTGTGAATCATGGACTTCATCCTAATCCCTAATGGCCTATTACTGGAGGCGCCATAAAAGGGGGTTCCGGGAAAAATTGTGAGGCTTGTGAATCATGGACTTCATCCTAATCCCTAATGGCCTATTATTGGAGGCGCCATAAAAGTGGTTCCGGGAAAAATTGTGATAAGAGCCAATAGCTATATACTTTACTTGTGCACGTTCTTTCTTGTGGGCATTTTGATGCCCTCCTAAAGCTTGTGGATTCTTGAACCCTCTCTTGCAAAAGTAAGCCTCTTCCTCAGTGTTGTTTTCTCTCCTTTCTTCCTTGTTATTAGCCAAAGAAGATGAACCCGCACCGTTCCCAAAGTTGAACAAATCAAGTTCCATTGGAACTGAATCAGCTTGTGGATTCTTGAACCCTCTCTTGCAAAAATAAGCCTCTTCCTCAGTGTTGTTTTCTCTCCTTTCTTCCTTGTTATTAGCCAAAGAAGATGAACCCGCACCGTTCCCAAAGTTGAACAAATCAAGTTCCATTGGAACTGAATCAGCTTGTGGATTCTTGAACCCTCTCTTGCAAAAATAAGCCTCTTCCTCAGTGTTGTTTTCTCTCCTTTCTTCCTTGTTATTAGCCAAAGAAGATGAACCCGCACCGTTCCCAAAGTTGAACAAATCAAGTTCCATTGGAACTGAATCAGCTTGTGGATTCTTGAACCCTCTCTTGCAAAAATAAGCCTCTTCCTCAGTGTTGTTTTCTCTCCTTTCTTCCTTGTTATTAGCCAAAGAAGATGAACCCGCACCGTTCCCAAAGTTGAACAAATCAAGTTGCATTGGAACTGAATCATTCTTAGTGGAGAGGTTCACGAAATCAAGTTGCATATGGGAATTTGAAGTTAGATCTGAAGGAGAACTATTCGAACCATGGGCTTCCATGGCACAAAGGCGAAAAGATGGAACCTTGTTGGATCTGAATTCTGAAGTAGAGGGAATGAAAAAATAGGGGGCATGGCCAGGTGGGGTCGAATGATAGTAAGGCTTGTGAATCATGGACTTCATCCTAATCCCTAATGGCCTATTACTGGAGGCGCCATAAAAGGGGTTCCGGGAAAAAAATTGTGAGGCTTGTGAATCATGGACTTCATCCTAATCCCTAATGGCCTATTATTGGAGGCGCCATAAAAGTGGTTCCGGGAAAAATTGTGATAAGAGCCAATAGCTCTATACTTTACTTGTACACGTTCTTTCTTGTGGGCATTTTGATGCCCTCCTAAAGCTTGTGGATTCTTGAACCCTCTCTTGCAAAAGTAAGCCTCTTCCTCAGTGTTGTTTTCTCTCCTTTCTTCCTTGTTATTAGCCAAAGAAGATGAACCCGCACCGTTCCCAAAGTTGAACAAATCAAGTTCCATTGGAACTGAATCAGCTTGTGGATTCTTGAACCCTCTCTTGCAAAAATAAGCCTCTTCCTCAGTGTTGTTTTCTCTCCTTTCTTCCTTGTTATTAGCCAAAGAAGATGAACCCGCACCGTTCCCAAAGTTGAACAAATCAAGTTCCATTGGAACTGAATCATTCTTAGTGGAGAGGTTCACGAAATCAAGTTGCATATGGGAATTTGAAGTTAGATCTGAAGGAGAACTATTCGAACCATGGGCTTCCATGGCACAAAGGCGAAAAGATGGAACCTTGTTGGATCTGAATTCTGAAGTAGAGGGAATGAAAAAATAGGGGTCGAATGATAGTAAGGCTTGTGAATCATGGACTTCATCCTAATCCCTAATGGCCTATTACTGGAGGCGCCATAAAAGGGGTTCCGGGAAAAATTGTGAGGCTTGTGAATCATGGACTTCATCCTAATCCCTAATGGCCTATTATTGGAGGCGCCATAAAAGTGGTTCCGGGAAAAATTGTGATAAGAGCCAATAGCTCTATACTTTACTTGTGCACGTTCTTTCTTGTGGGCATTTTGATGCCCTCCTAAAGCTTGTGGATTCTTGAACCCTCTCTTGCAAAAGTAAGCCTCTTCCTCAGTGTTGTTTTCTCTCCTTTTTTCCTTGTTTTTAGCCAAAGAAGATGAACCCGCACAGTTCCCAAAGTTGAACAAATCAAGTTCCATTGGAACTGAATCAGCTTGTGGATTCTTGAACCCTCTCTTGCAAAAATAAGCCTCTTCCTCAGTGTTGTTTTCTCTCCTTTCTTCCTTGTTATTAGCCAAAGAAGATGAACCCGCACCGTTCCCAAAGTTGAACAAATCAAGTTCCATTGGAACTGAATCAGCTTGTGGATTCTTGAACCCTCTCTTGCAAAAATAAGCCTCTTCCTCAGTGTTGTTTTCTCTCCTTTCTTCCTTGTTATTAGCCAAAGAAGATGAACCCGCACCGTTCCCAAAGTTGAACAAATCAAGTTCCATTGGAACTGAATCATTCTTAGTGGAGAGGTTCACGAAATCAAGTTGCATATGGGAATTTGAAGTTAGATCTGAAGGAGAACTATTCGAACCATGGGCTTCCATGGCACAAAGGCGAAAAGATGGAACCTTGTTGGATCTGAATTCTGAAGTAGAGGGAATGAAAAAATAGGGGGCATGGCCAGGTGGGGTCGAATGATAGTAAGGCTTGTGAATCATGGACTTCATCCTAATCCCTAATGGCCTATTACTGGAGGCGCCATAAAAGGGGTTCCGGGAAAAATTGCGAGGCTTGTGAATCATGGACTACATCCTAATCCCTAATGGCCTATTATTGGAGGCGCCATAAAAGTGGTTCCGGGAAAAATTGTGATAAGAGCCAATAGCTACTTGTGCACGTTCTTTCTTGTGGGCATTTTGATGCCCTCCTAAAGCTTGTGGATTCTTGAACCCTCTCTTGCAAAAGTAAGCCTCTTCCTCAGTGTTGTTTTCTCTCCTTTTTTCCTTGTTTTTAGCCAAAGAAGATGAACCCGCACCGTTCCCAAAGTTGAACAAATCAAGTTCCATTGGAACTGAATCAGCTTGTGGATTCTTGAACCCTCTCTTGCAAAAATAAGCCTCTTCCTCAGTGTTGTTTTCTCTCCTTTCTTCCTTGTTATTAGCCAAAGAAGATGAACCCGCACCGTTCCCAAAGTTGAACAAATCAAGTTCCATTGGAACTGAATCAGCTTGTGGATTCTTGAACCCTCTCTTGCAAAAATAAGCCTCTTCCTCAGTGTTGTTTTCTCTCCTTTCTTCCTTGTTATTAGCCAAAGAAGATGAACCTGCACCGTTCCCAAAGTTGAACAAATCAAGTTGCAATGGAACTGAATCATTCTTAGTGGAGAGGTTCACGAAATCAAGTTGCATATGGGAATTTGAAGTTAGATCTGAAGGAGAACTATTCGAACCATGGGCTTCCATGGCACAAAGGCGAAAAGATGGAACCTTGTTGGATCTGAATTCTGAAGTAGAGGGAATGAAAAAATAGGGGGCATGGCCAGGTGGGGTCGAATGATAGTAAGGCTTGTGAATCATGGACTTCATCCTAATCCCTAATGGCCTATTACTGGAGGCGCCATAAAAGGGGTTCCGGGAAAAATTGTGAGGCTTGTGAATCATGGACTTCATCCTAATCCCTAATGGCCTATTATTGGAGGCGCCATAAAAGTGGTTCCGGGAAAAATTGTGATAAGAGCCAATAGCTCTATACTTTACTTGTGCACGTTCTTTCTTGTGGGCATTTTGATGCCCTCCTAAAGCTTGTGGATTCTTGAACCCTCTCTTGCAAAAGTAAGCCTCTTCCTCAGTGTTGTTTTCTCTCCTTTCTTCCTTTTTTTTAGCCAAAGAAGATGAACCCGCACAGTTCCCAAAGTTGAACAAATCAAGTTCCATTGGAACTGAATCAGCTTGTGGATTCTTGAACCCTCTCTTGCAAAAATAAGCCTCTTCCTCAGTGTTGTTTTCTCTCCTTTCTTCCTTGTTATTAGCCAAAGAAGATGAACCCGCACCGTTCCCAAAGTTGAACAAATCAAGTTCCATTGGAACTGAATCAGCTTGTGGATTCTTGAACCCTCTCTTGCAAAAATAAGCCTCTTCCTCAGTGTTATTTTCTCTCCTTTCTTCCTTGTTATTTATTAGCCAAAGAAGATGAACCTGCACCGTTCCCAAAGTTGAACAAATCAAGTTGCATTGGAACTGAATCATTCTTAGTGGAGAGGTTCACGAAATCAAGTTGCATATGGGAATTTGAAGTTAGATCTGAAGGAGAACTATTCGAACCATGGGCTTCCATGGCACAAAGGCGAAAAGATGGAACCTTGTTGGATCTGAATTCTGAAGTAGAGGGAATGAAAAAATAGGGGGCATGGCCAGGTGGGGTCGAATGATAGTAAGGCTTGTGAATCATGGACTTCATCCTAATCCCTAATGGCCTATTACTGGAGGCGCCATAAAAGGGGTTCCGGGAAAAATTGTGAGGCTTGTGAATCATGGACTTCATCCTAATCCCTAATGGCCTATTATTGGAGGCGCCATAAAAGTGGTTCCGGGAAAAATTGTGATAAGAGCCAATAGCTCTATACTTTACTTGTGCACGTTCTTTCTTGTGGGCATTTTGATGCCCTCCTAAAGCTTGTGGATTCTTGAACCCTCTCTTGCAAAAGTAAGCCTCTTCCTCAGTGTTGTTTTCTCTCCTTTCTTCCTTGTTATTAGCCAAAGAAGATGAACCCGCACCGTTCCCAAAGTTGAACAAATCAAGTTCCATTGGAACTGAATCAGCTTGTGGATTCTTGAACCCTCTCTTGCAAAAATAAGCCTCTTCCTCAGTGTTGTTTTCTCTCCTTTCTTCCTTGTTATTAGCCAAAGAAGATGAACCCGCACCGTTCCCAAAGTTGAACAAATCAAGTTCCATTGGAACTGAATCAGCTTGTGGATTCTTGAACCCTCTCTTGCAAAAATAAGCCTCTTCCTCAGTGTTGTTTTCTCTCCTTTCTTCCTTGTTATTAGCCAAAGAAGATGAACCCGCACCGTTCCCAAAGTTGAACAAATCAAGTTCCATTGGAACTGAATCATTCTTAGTGGAGAGGTTCACGAAATCAAGTTGCATATGGGAATTTGAAGTTAGATCTGAAGGAGAACTATTCGAACCATGGGCTTCCATGGCACAAAGGCGAAAAGATGGAACCTTGTTGGATCTGAATTCTGAAGTAGAGGGAATGAAAAAATAGGGGGCATGGCCAGGTGGGGTCGAATGATAGTAAGGCTTGTGAATCATGGACTTCATCCTAATCCCTAATGGCCTATTACTGGAGGCGCCATAAAAGGGGTTCCGGGAAAAATTTTGAGGCTTGTGAATCATGGACTTCATCCTAATCCCTAATGGCCTATTATTGGAGGCGCCATAAAAGTGGTTCCGGGAAAAATTGTGATAAGAGCCAATAGCTCTATACTTTACTTGTGCACGTTCTTTCTTGTGGGCATTTTGATGCCCTCCTAAAGCTTGTGGATTCTTGAACCCTCTCTTGCAAAAGTAAGCCTCTTCCTCAGTGTTGTTTTCTCTCCTTTCTTCCTTGTTATTAGCCAAAGAAGATGAACCCGCACCGTTCCCAAAGTTGAACAAATCAAGTTCCATTGGAACTGAATCAGCTTGTGGATTCTTGAACCCTCTCTTGCAAAAATAAGCCTCTTCCTCAGTGTTGTTTTCTCTCCTTTCTTCCTTGTTATTAGCCAAAGAAGATGAACCCGCACCGTTCCCAAAGTTGAACAAATCAAGTTCCATTGGAACTGAATCATTCTTAGTGGAGAGGTTCACGAAATCAAGTTGCATATGGGAATTTGAAGTTAGATCTGAAGGAGAACTATTCGAACCATGGGCTTCCATGGCACAAAGGCGAAAAGATGGAACCTTGTTGGATCTGAATTCTGAAGTAGAGGGAATGAAAAAATAGGGGGCATGGCCAGGTGGGGTCGAATGATAGTAAGGCTTGTGAATCATGGACTTCATCCTAATCCCTAATGGCCTATTACTGGAGGCGCCATAAAAGGGGTTCCGGGAAAAATTGTGAGGCTTGTGAATCATGGACTTCATCCTAATCCCTAATGGCCTATTATTGGAGGCGCCATAAAAGTGGTTCCGGGAAAAATTGTGATAAGAGCCAATAGCTCTATACTTTACTTGTGCACGTTCTTTCTTGTGGGCATTTTGATGCCCTCCTAAAGCTTGTGGATTCTTGAACCCTCTCTTGCAAAAGTAAGCCTCTTCCTCAGTGTTGTTTTCTCTCCTTTCTTCCTTGTTATTAGCCAAAGAAGATGAACCCGCACCGTTCCCAAAGTTGAACAAATCCAGTTCCATTGGAACTGAATCAGCTTGTGGATTCTTGAACCCTCTCTTGCAAAAATAAGCCTCTTCCTCAGTGTTGTTTTCTCTCCTTTCTTCCTTGTTATTAGCCAAAGAAGATGAACCCGCACCGTTCCCAAAGTTGAACAAATCAAGTTCCATTGGAACTGAATCAGCTTGTGGATTCTTGAACCCTCTCTTGCAAAAATAAGCCTCTTCCTCAGTGTTATTTTCTCTCCTTTCTTCCTTGTTATTAGCCAAAGAAGATGAACCTGCACCGTTCCCAAAGTTGAACAAATCAAGTTCCATTGGAACTGAATCATTCTTAGTGGAGAGGTTCACGAAATCAAGTTGCATATGGGAATTTGAAGTTAGATCTGAAGGAGAACTATTCGAACCATGGGCTTCCATGGCACAAAGGCGAAAAGATGGAACCTTGTTGGATCTGAATTCTGAAGTAGAGGGAATGAAAAAATAGGGGGCATGGCCAGGTGGGGTCGAAAAAATAGGGGGCATGGCCAGGTGGGGTCGAATGATAGTAAGGCTTGTGAATCATGGACTTCATCCTAATCCCTAATGGCCTATTACTGGAGGCGCCATAAAAGGGGTTCCGGGAAAAATTGTGAGGCTTGTGAATCATGGACTTCATCCTAATCCCTAATGGCCTATTATTGGAGGCGCCATAAAAGTGGTTCCGGGAAAAATTGTGATAAGAGCCAATAGCTCTATACTTTACTTGTGCACGTTCTTTCTTGTGGGCATTTTGATGCCCTCCTAAAGCTTGTGGATTCTTGAACCCTCTCTTGCAAAAGTAAGCCTCTTCCTCAGTGTTGTTTTCTCTCCTTTCTTCCTTGTTATTAGCCAAAGAAGATGAACCCGCACCGTTCCCAAAGTTGAACAAATCAAGTTCCATTGGAACTGAATCAGCTTGTGGATTCTTGAACCCTCTCTTGCAAAAATAAGCCTCTTCCTCAGTGTTGTTTTCTCTCCTTTCTTCCTTGTTATTAGCCAAAGAAGATGAACCTGCACCGTTCCCAAAGTTGAAAATCAAGTTGCATTGGAACTGAATCATTCTTAGTGGAGAGGTTCACGAAATCAAGTTGCATATGGGAATTTGAAGTTAGATCTGAAGGAGAACTATTCGAACCATGGGCTTCCATGGCACAAAGGCGAAAAGATGGAACCTTGTTGGATCTGAATTCTGAAGTAGAGGGAATGAAAAAATAGGGGGCATGGCCAGGTGGGGTCGAATGATAGTAAGGCTTGTGAATCATGGACTTCATCCTAATCCCTAATGGCCTATTACTGGAGGCGCCATAAAAGGGGTTCCGGGAAAAATTGTGAGGCTTGTGAATCATGGACTTCATCCTAATCCCTAATGGCCTATTATTGGAGGCGCCATAAAAGTGGTTCCGGGAAAAATTGTGATAAGAGCCAATAGCTCTATACTTTACTTGTGCACGTTCTTTCTTGTGGGCATTTTGATGCCCTCCTAAAGCTTGTGGATTCTTGAACCCTCTCTTGCAAAAGTAAGCCTCTTCCTCAATGTTGTTTTCTCTCCTTTCTTCCTTGTTATTAGCCAAAGAAGATGAACCCGCACCGTTCCCAAAGTTGAACAAATCAAGTTCCATTGGAACTGAATCAGCTTGTGGATTCTTGAACCCTCTCTTGCAAAAATAAGCCTCTTCCTCAGTGTTGTTTTCTCTCCTTTCTTCCTTGTTATTAGCCAAAGAAGATGAACCCGCACCGTTCCCAAAGTTGAACAAATCAAGTTCCATTGGAACTGAATCAGCTTGTGGATTCTTGAACCCTCTCTTGCAAAAATAAGCCTCTTCCTCAGTGTTGTTTTCTCTCCTTTCTTCCTTGTTATTAGCCAAAGAAGATGAACCCGCACCGTTCCCAAAGTTGAACAAATCAAGTTCCATTGGAACTGAATCAGCTTGTGGATTCTTGAACCCTCTCTTGCAAAAATAAGCCTCTTCCTCAGTGTTGTGTTCTCTCCTTTCTTCCTTGTTATTAGCCAAAGAAGATGAACCTGCACCGTTCCCAAAGTTGAACAAATCAAGTTGCATTGGAACTGAATCATTCTTAGTGGAGAGGTTCACGAAATCAAGTTGCATATGGGAATTTGAAGTTAGATCTGAAGGAGAACTATTCGAACCATGGGCTTCCATGGCACAAAGGCGAAAAGATGGAACCTTGTTGGATCTGAATTCTGAAGTAGAGGGAATGAAAAAATAGGGGGCATGGCCAGGTGGGGTCGAATGATAGTAAGGCTTGTGAATCATGGACTTCATCCTA
>NW_026895309.1:0-14812 GCF_033153095.1 Gastrolobium bilobum | reverse complement strand
AGCTAAACAGGGGGAGTTTGAGAAATTGGTACAGGGTACCATGACAGTTGATGCCTATGTGGCGAAGTTCAATGATCTAGTAAAATTTGCTAATTATGGGGGTGTGCTGTCGTCTCCTGAGTTTTTATCCGCCAAGTTTCAGAGAGGTCTTAATGAGAAAATTGCAAAAAGAATGTCCAATACTGTTGTGAGGAACTTTACAGATCTTGTGACCCAGTGCAAACGGGTAGAAAATGTTTATAACCGTTATCCGAAGTCTGGTTCTTCGAGGACATCTGGTCCTGCAGGTAAAAATAATAGAGGTGGCTACAATCAAAATAACAATAGAGGTAGGGGTTGTAGGTAAGGCAGCCTCCAGTTCAAGAGAGGTGGTGGTCAGAGGAGTGGATCTAATGACTTGGGCGTGTTTATACTACTAATGCGCAGCAGATAAAGGGCACCAAATTTGGTAAAAGGTATAATTTCCATCTCTAATATTGATGATTCTGGAGCTATGCACTCGTTCATGGCGGAATATTGCAAAGAGGTCGGGTTTGTCTACAGAGGTTAGGCAGGGGCTACACTATTGATTTAATTATCTTGCCCCTGGCCTCTGTTAATTTGATATTGGGCATGGATTGGTTGTCTCAAAACTGCGCAATGATTGATTGCTGCGGCAAGAGGTTGATATTATCTCACGAGAAGCCCTCGGTTACTCTGTCTCCCTTTTTGTCTATGTGTCAAGCTGTTAAAGCCTTGAAGGCTGGGGATCAGGGTTATTTTTTCTTGGGTGGATTGGTGGGTGGTAAGGAGATTGAAATTTCTACGATTCCGGTGGTTAATGAGTTTGAGGAAGTATTCCCTGATGAGATTCCGGAATTTCCACCTGAGAGAGAGATTGAATTCTCGATTGAATTGTTTCTTGGTGTGGGGCCTATTTCATTGGCTCCATACCGGATGTCGCCACTTGAGTTGGCTGAGTTGAAGAAACATATTGAAGAGCTGTCTGCAAAGGATTTTATCAGACCGAGTGTGTCTCCGTGGGGAGCACCGGTAATCTTTGTGAAAAAGAAAGATGGAAGCATGAGACTGTGTACTGACTACCGGCAATTGAATAAAGTTACGGTTAAGAACAGGTACCCATTGCCACGTATTGATGACTTGTTGGATCAGTTGAGGGGTGCCTGTGTGTTTTCTAAAATTGATCTCCTGTCCGGATACTATCAGATTCGGATTAAGCTGGAGGATGTGCCTAAAACGACATTTCGCTCTAGATATGGACACTACGAGTACCAGGTGATTCCATTTGGGCTTACAAATGCCCCGGCGGTGTTCATGGACTATATGAATCGTATCTTTAAACCGTATTTGGATCAGTTTGTGATTGTGTTCATCGACGACATCTTGATCTATTCTAAGAGCAAAGAGGAGCATAGTGAGCATTTGAGGACTGTGTTACAGGTATTAAAGGATAAAAAGTTGTATGTGAAGCCGTCAAAGTGTGAATTCTGGTTATCTGAGGTACAATTTCTGGGTCATGTTATCTCTGAAAGGGGTGTTGTGGTGGATCCAAATAAGATTGATGTTGTTATGTACTGGGAACGACCGAAAACTGTTACGGAGATCCAGAGCTTTCTAGGTCTTGCTGGATATTATCGGAGGTTTATTGAGGGGTTTTCTACAATGGTGCTGCCATTGACCCGATTGACACGAAAGGATACTCCTTTTGTGTGGACCCAGGAATGTGAGAGGTGTTTTCTGGAATTGAAAGAGAAATTGACTACTGCTTCTGTGTTGACCCTCCCCGATCCGGAAGGTGAGTTTGAATTATATTGTGATGCTTCCCAGAAAGGTTTGGGGTGCGTGTTGATGCAAGAAAGGAGAGTTGTTGCTTATGCTTCGAGGCAGTTGAAACCTCATGAAGAGAATTATCCTACGCACGATTTGGATCTTGCTGCCATTGTATTTGCCTTAAAAATCTAGAGGGATTTTCTGTATGGGATGAAATTTGTTGTATTCAGTGATCACAAAAGTTTGAAATATTTGTTTGATCAGAAAGAGTTGAATATGAGACAGCGAAGATGGGTTGAATTTTAAAAGACTATGATTTTGAGCTGAAATACCATCCGGGTAAAACTAATGTGGTGGCAAATGCCTTGAGTAGGAAGTCTGTTAGTGTGTCCCAGTTGATGTTGTGGGATAACGAAGTGATTAAACAATTCTGTGATTTGAAATTGACGGATGTCTTTATTGGTAGTGTGGAAGAATTTGAGTGCTTACTGGTGGAAAATAAATTGTATGAGAAGATTAAAGAAACACAGGTACAAAATGACAATGTCAAGTATTTGAAAGGGCAGAGTGGAATATCTGTGAATGAACAGGGCTTATTAATGTATCAGGGCAGAATTGTAGTGCCCAGAGAGTTAGCAGAGGATGTAATGTTTGAGGCCCATAAGGGTCAGTATGTTGTACACCCAGGTGCCACAAAAATGTATCAAGATCTGAAAACTAAGTTCTGGTGGCCTGGGATGAAGAAAGATGTTGCTGAGTATGTGTCAAGGTGCTTAAATTGTCAGAAAGTCAAGATAGAACATCAGAAACCTGCAGGGTTACTTCAGCCGTTGGATATACCAGAGTGGAAATGGGAGAGCATCTTTATGGATTTTGTTCTTGGTTTTCCTCGGACTCAGGCTGGTCACGATTCAATTTGGGTAATAGTGGACAGGCTTATGAAGTCTGCACATTTTCTGCCAGTGCGAGTGGATTTCTCTAGAGAGAAACTAGCTAAGTTATATGTAAAGGAGATTGTAAGGCTCCACGGGATACCCGTTAGCATTGTTAGTAATCGGGACCCAAAATTCACTTCTCGTTTTTGGGGAGCCTTGCAGCAGGCTTTTGGCACTCAGCTCAGGTTGAGCAATGCGTATCACCTGCAGACTGATGGTTAGACTGAGAGGACCATACAGACACTCGAGGATATGGTGAGAGATTGCACACTGGAGCAGGGTACTGCTTGGGACATGTATTTATCACTGGTGGAATTTTCTTATAATAACAGTTGTCACTCCAGTTTGGGCATGGCACCGTATGAGGCATTGTATGGGCGGAGATGTCGTACTCCTACTTGTTGGACAGAGGTAGGTGATAAAGAGATATTTGGACTGGATTTTGTGCAGGAAACTATAGCGCAGATTGAAATGATCAGGGAAAAAATTAAACAGGCACAGAATCGGCAGAAAAGTTATTATGATAATAGACACAGACCACTGGAATTTGAAGAAGGTGATCATGTATTTGGGCGATTGTCTCCAGTTACAGGTGTTGGACGTGCCTTGGGCGTGAGGAAGCTGAGTCCTTATTTTATTGGCCGTATTAGATAATGAAAAGAGTAGGACCAGTGCCCTATTAGCTTGCCTTGCCCCCACAGTTGTAAAATCTACACGATGTTTTTCATGTATCGCAGTTGCGGCGTTATATTCTGGATGAATCACATGTGGTGATACCAGACGATATTGAAATCAGAGAGAATTTAAAAGTTCCTATAGGTCCTATGGAGGTCCTTGACCGCAGAGAAAAGAAGCTTAGAAGCAAAGTGATTCCAATGCTAAAGGTTCAGTGGGAAGGACGTACGCCTGAGGAGGCTACTTGGGAGCGGGAGGATAAGATTCTCCGGCTATATCCTGAGTTAGCGGACATGTATGATTAAATTTTGCGGACAAAATTCTAAAAGGTGGGGTGATTATAACACCTCACAATTTTAAATCAAGTAATTAAAATATTAAGTGAGTAATTAAGTGATGGATTAGTGAAAATCCTAAAGATTAGGCTAAAATACAAAGAAAGGGCAAAACGGTAATTAGCCAACACGCAACCCTAGGAAGATGAAAATTGAGTAATTGATCTCAGATGATAAAAATAACCCTGGAAATGGATTCAGAACGAAAAATTGAGTGGGTAGGCAAGTTTTAGAAAAACCAGTGAATAGTGTTTTTCGCGGGTAAAAATACCGCGATACGATTGCCCCGTAAAACGTGCCAGTTGAGTTTTGAGGTCTAGGTTTCAAATATGATTTATAAATGGTCTATAAACTAGGAAATATGAATTCTGATAATATTTGATGGAATTAAGTCAGTTTGGCAAAGCGTGCCAACGGCGCGCGCAACAGCTTAAAACAGTGCTTTCTTCGAACGACCGGAAAACTCCGGATTCGTCTGATCAAGCATAATTAAAGGAGAATGGTTAATGTTAAAAATTAGAATTTCTAAATAGGTTTTGAATTTAAGGACGTGTAGTGACAGTTCGGACGAGTTTTAAGTCGCGTGAGGTGGCGTGAGACCCACCCCACTTAAAATTCACTTAAGACACATCATCACTACATTATTCATCACCACCTCCACTCCCCTTCAGCCCTCAAACCCGTGCCCCCTTCTCTTTCCTTACCAATTTTCTTTCAAATTTTCTCCTCACTTTAATCACTCATTTCTTCACTAAATTCAACAAAGTTTGTGTTGAAATTTGTTGGAGGGAACCTTCTAAACACATTGGTACTACTCTTGAGCCTTGAAATCGTGTGTGTGAGGAGATCTTGCCCATTTTCAGCCGCGGTTTTGGGAAGAAAAGTTGTGTTCTTGGAGCTTCCAAGTGATCCAATGGTGGAGTATAGTTAGGAGGAGCCTTGTACCTTCCATTTGGGTGAGTGTTCTTGCATTTTAATTAATTGAATGTGATGATTTGATTTTTTGAGACCTAAGCCTTGCATTGTTGATGTGTGATGTTAGAGAGCTCAATTGGAAAATGTGTATTAGATGATAATGCCTTAGAATGATGTATTAAAGCTAAAAATGCAATGAAAATTTTAGGTGAAAAATGTTGATTTTAACTTGGGAAATTTTTGAGTACTCATGACTTGGAATTTTGGAAAAGTGTTGAGATGTTAGTAATGAGTTGTTGTATGATTGAATGATGATAAAATAGGATGATATGAGGTGTTGAGTGGTTTAAATTGATGGAAAGTCCTTAGATGTATACCATGGTTCAAATCGGCCTTTAGGTGAAAAGGAGGTGAAATGAGGTTGTTGAAATTGCTTGGATGTTGTTTCATGTTTTAAATGGTATTTAGATGGGTTGTGTGAGGGATTGATAGTGGAAGAATCAACGGAAATTAATAACTTGTGTTTAAAGACATAAGTGAACCTAGAGTGAACTATTTGGTAAAACGATGCTTAAAAGACGTAAAACGGCGAAACGACACATGAAATGGCCTCATGGCAACCTAAGGATGAGTAATAAAATGAGAAAGAAAATTTAGAAAAATAAATCTCAAATTAACACTTGTATGGCCGAACCATCAAGGAGGATGGGGAGGATTTTGTGATTTTCACGTTTTGATGGAAATTGACGCATACTGATGGCTGTATATGGTTGTATAGGTTGTCGTACGTCGACTTGAATCCCGAACAGTGAATTAGAGGATTGCCCTTGGTCCTGGACCAAGTGGATTGAGGTAAGTGATTGAATCAATGCATGTATAATTGTGAATTAGCATGTATTGTCTGAGTTTTGAGTGATTGGGAATGTCCTCTGCGTAGGCATTCTGCTGTGTACCAAGTTGAGAAATAAGCTGTTGGGGAGCTAAGGGAAAGAACAAATTAAGGTAACCTCTTGGTACTGGGACTTGTTCCCCTTTTATGTTCCACCATACCCGTTGAGGATAATGGTAGGAAGTGTATATGAGTAGTGTAGAACAGCATGAGCATGCATGCATTATTATAGTGGGTACTTATGTTCCGAGTCTCTGGCAAGCAGTTAGCCTTCGGGCAGTTTCGGACTTCCACTGGATAGGTCTCCGAGAGGGAGTTCCAATTGACCTAGGGTCGTGGTGTGTGATCCGGATAGGAGCACACTAGGAATGTCTCGGGTGTTATGGATGGAAGAGGTACCTTGGTTGTTGTTCTAGGAACACACCTTGGATGAGACCCATAGGCTTATATATGCCGAGGACGTTGCGTGGTATTGGTAGCTACCATCCCGTTTCGTCGTATTTTGTATCCCGATATTCCCCAGTTTCTCTAAATCCCTTGCTATATCCCGTTTTAAGTGATGTTGTTTTATATTATTTATATGCATCGAAGTGAACCATTGGGCGGTGTTTTCTCCAGAACCTCTGGGTTACTGAGATATATCCGTATATCTCACCCTGTCTCGGGGCATTTATTTCAGGAGGTAGCAGTGGAGCTGGAGCAGTGGGCAAGAAGCCCGCAGAGTGATCAGTGGAGTGCTTTAGTATTTTGCATTTTGTCGGCCATGTGGCCTAGGCTAGACTTAGGGCATGGACATCTCATATGTACGTAGGATGAGTTTCTTTTGCATATTTGTTCATGTCATTTTGCCTAAGTCTAGTAGTTTATGTTATTTGGTTTATGTTGTCATTTGTATTTAAGTCGTAAATTGTAAGTTTGTAAATTTAAGTTGAAGTTACAAATTGTAATATGTCGGTGAATATTGTAAATGTAAAACAGATGCATGACATGCTATGATGGAAGGGCTTTAGACCTATTTTAGGTTATGAATACTTGTATGATGAAATATGCATGAAATTGAAGTTAGTGATTGAAACTATGTATGGAATTTAAAGTAAGCAATATATGTGTAATAAATGTAAGTTGGATTGGGTTGTAAGTGCCCCAAGGCATTGTTGGTCCTTGTGTATGCCACCCATTGGATTATTACTGGATTATTATTGGATTATTAGGTACATTTGAGGCATTAGTGAGCTTGTACAAATTTGGGGATTTAAGGAAAAACAAAGGAAACTCTGCCGAAATTTTTGTAGAATTGGCATATTTAGACGAACTTCGGGAGAGCATATCTCCCTCCATAGAGGTCCGATAGGGACGTGTCATAAGTCATTTTGAAAGTTGAGATGTCCTCTACCTTGTGTAAAAATTTGGGAAAAATCTGAGTTGGTCTTCGACCTCAAAAAATGGAGGAAAGCAGACTGCTCATGTGCTTGCTGCACATGTGGCAGTTTTGGACTTGTTTTGGGAATTTTATTCCCGCTTCGTTTCTCAGTCAAATTAAGTGTATGATATATGGAATCTAATTTTGAGGTGTCTAGTTTATTGTATAAAAATTTGAGAGAAATTAGATGAGTTTATTTTACATAATAATTCGTGGAGTGAGAGAGGTTTAGAGCTGTTTTGGGATTAGTTGGCAGTTTTGCTTGTCTAACTCCAAACAGCGATAACCGGAGCAAATGAGCTCTGAACTGAGCGTGTGATAGCTTGTTGGAAAGGGAATTAAGTAAGACAAAAATATAATCTGAGAGGAAGGTCTGGTTGTGAGCGGTGTGTTCGCAGAAAATTAATGAGTGAACCATGTTCGAAGAGGTAAAAACGTAAAGTTGAGAAATTGGCTAAGTGGGTTTATGGGAACCCCTTGGTAACTTATAATAAGTAAAGTGAGATGTAAAAATAGTTAAAATAAGTATTCCGCAAGAGTTAACCTGTTATAGTCACAGCTTTTAAATTATTACGCTTTTTATTGTTTTAAATGTTCGCGTAATAATCGGAAAAAGTTTATTCGCATCTTTATAAATGAATTGCTGTGATTGTAACTGCGCTTAATATCATAATTAATGTTAACAATACCGGTGTACAACGGGCTGTTACAAAGGCCGCTTCTCCCAAATCCTTCATGGTGAAGCTTTCTGAAAGCCAGTCTTTCGTTGTTTGTAATGTGGGGATATCATTTCCTATTAGCAATATGTCATCTACATAAAGTACCAGGAATATGACATTACTCCCACTAACCTTCTCTTAAACACAAGGTTCATCCTTGTTCTTGATGAAACCGTTACTCCTAACGAATATTCCAACTCCTTAATGCTTGTCACTGATGAACCCTTAGTTCATCATGGTTTTTAGCAGGAATTAGGATCAAATTGTGTGATTAAATGATGAAAAACAAGGTTAATGTCCTAAGATGTCCTCAATTACAAGTTCAAGAGCTTTATTGGAAATTTGTATGATTCTTGTAGCAAAAGAAAGCTTGAAAGACAAATGGAGAAGGAAGAAGATTCTGGAGCTCAAGAGGAGAAAAATTGCCTAAGTGTTGAGCGCTAAAACGTCCACACTGAGCGTTTTAGCGCCCTGTTACAGGAAGAGGCCAAAACTTGCTGATGTTGAGCGCTAAAACGTCCACACTGAGTGTTTTAGCGCCCTGTTACAGAAAGAGGCCAAAACTTGCTGGTGATGAGCGCTAAAACGTCCACACAGAGCGTTTTAGCGCGCTGCTACACTAAGAAGATGGAAAATTGCTGGTCTTGGACGCTAAAACGGCCTGCAATATGCGTTTTAGCGCCCTAAAGTGGAAAAAGATTCTGGTTCACCGCTAAAACGTCCAAATCAAACGTTTTAGCGTTGGAGTCAGTTAAAGTTAGTTGAGCATTCACCAAGTTTGGACGCTAAAACGGTCATTCCTTAACGTTTTAGCGTTGAAATCAGTTAAAAGCAGTTGAGCATACGTAAAGCATGGACGCTAAAACGGCCACTTATGGACGTTTTAGCGCCCATATCAGTTTTCTGTTTTTAATTGTAACACTATATAAGGCAAAGCCTTGACACTTAGAGGAGGATCTTGGGGGATCTGAACTCTCTCTCTCTCTCTAAAATTTAGTCTGACTTCTCTCTAAATTCTCTTAGTTTTTGTATTAGGATTTCCTTGTAATAGTTTGGAGATTGAAGACTTTCAACATGGAAATGAAGTTTGTTTCTTCTTCTCTTATTTATTCCTTAGTCATGTCTGAGTAGAGTTTTTGTAGTTTGAATGCAATGGAACTCCATGATAATATTATGTTGATTTGATTAATATGATGAAATATTTTTCATGTGCTGATTTGATATTTTCTGAATTAATGATTTCTATCAAAGAAGTAGTATAGAACAGGGATGTTTATATGACTTCTGTATTTGATAATCTCAACATCAGAATTCTAGTACTCAAGGGATTGATGTTAGAGTTCTGATGTGATCTTAAAACCTTAGTATTTCATGCATGTATTAAGAAAGAAATCACCAAGGGATTGGGGTTTCTGATTAATGTTTCTATCAGGGTAGTAAGGGATTACATCTTGATGATAAGTAAAAGGTTGATTAACATCACATGGAAAGGAATTCATCATATGATCAATTTTTATATGGGTTATCATGGAGGAAAGTTGTTTTCTGACTACTTGTTATTTTTATTAATTCCTAATCCATATTTACTTTGTGTCAATTTACTCAAAATCAATTTTCTGGTGACAAATTATTCATGATTTTTACAAACTCTTATTTGATTCAAATTAGTTTTCTATGATATATTGGTGTTTGAACACAATTCCTCGTGGGAACGATCTTTACTCATCATTTTATTACTTGTACGACTAGTACACTTGCTAAACGTCCAACAAGTTTTTGGCGCCGTTGCCGGGGAATTTGTTTTTCAACACTAACTGATACTATAGAATTCTGAGATTGAATCCTTTTATTTTCAGTATTTTAGTTTATGTTAAATTTCTGGTTAATTTTGATTCTGGTACATGCGAGGTACACTTGATCCAAATTTGTTGTTGTATGATCCAGAATTAGAAAGGACATTGAGGAAGCACAAAAGGGCAGCCAGGCAAAGGAGACAGTTGCAAGAAATTGGTGAATCAAGTACGGTTAATCAGGAAGATATAATGGCAGAGAATCACAGACCACCACCACCACAGAGGACACTGGGAGAGTACATGACTCCTGCAGTGGTTCCTCCAGTTGGGAGTGTTGTGCGCCCAACAGTGGAGCCCAACAACTTTGAATTGAAGCCTGCTTTGATACATTTGGTGCAGAAGGATCAGTTTGCTGGAACCAGTGCGGAGGACCCTTACTTGCACACAGAGAACTTCCTATTGTTGAGTGATACTGTGAAGATAAATGGTGTCACAAGAGATGCAATTATGTTGAGACTATTCACTCATTCACTGACGGATGATGCAAGGAGATGGCTGCAATCATTGCCACAAGGAAGTATAACAACTTGGGATGAGCCATATCTTTTCTATAGATGTTCAGATAGTGTGATCCGACGGTGTATTCCAGAGGAAGAACAGAAGGATGTGTTGTGGCATTGTCATGGTTCTGCGTATGGTGGACATTTTGCAGGTGAGAGAACTGCAGCAAAAGTTTTGATGAGTGGCTTCTACTGGCCCACTTTGTACAAGGATGCAAAGAAGTTTGTGGAGGCATGTGACAACTGTCAGAGAACTGGGAATATTTCTAGGCGACATGAAATGCCGTTGAACAATATCCAGGAAGTGGAGATCTTTGATGTTTGGGGTATGGATTTTATGGGACCTTTCCCTTCTTCCTACTCTAACAAGTATATATTGGTGGCAGTTGATTATGTTTCCAAATGGGTTGAGGCTATAGCTACACCAACCAATGATTCCAGGGTGGTGATTGCTTTTCTGAGAAAGAATATATTTTCAAGATTTGGAGTCCCTAGAGCTATCATTAGTGATGGGGGCACTCATTTTGATAATAGGATGGTGGAGTATGCCTTGGCTAAGTATGGAGTGAGGCACAAAATAAGCACTCCATATCACCCACAGACTTGTGGTCAGGTTGAGATTTCCAACAGGGAATTGAAGAGAATATTGGAGAAGACTGTTGGGAATGCTAGGACCCAGTGGTCCAAGAAACTTGATGACACCTTATGGGCATACAGGACTGCTTTCAAAACTCCTATTGGGATGTCTCCATTTCAGTTGCTGTTTGGAAAAGCATGCCATTTGCCAGTTGGATTGGAGCACAAGGCTTTGTGGGCTGTGAGATATCTGAATTTTGATTCCAAAGCAGCGGGCGAGAAAAGATTATTACAACTGGATGAATTGGATGAATTTCGTTTGTCTGCTTATGAAAGTGCTAGTTTGTATAAGGAAAAGACAAAGCTATGGCATGATAGGAAGATCACACCTAGAGACTTCAAGGTAGGGGATCAAGTACTTCTGTTCAATTCCAGGTTGAAGCTGTTCCCAGGGAAGTTAAAGTCTAGATGGTCTGGACTGTTTGTGGTAAACGATATGAAACCATATGGGGCTGTAGAAATCAGTTCTTTGGATTCGGACAGAAGTTTTACAGTCAATGGTCAACGATTGAAGTTATATGTTGGAAGTGCTGTGGATAGGCAACTACTGATAGTTGCTCTATTAGAGGTAAAATAGATCATAACCGTCAGGCTCGTGACGTTAAACAAGCGCTGAGTGGGAGGCAACCCACTGTATTAGGTATGTAATTCCATGTTCATACCATATCCATAAGAGGAAGAAGAAAAGGAGAAATTTTTTTTGAAAAATCAAAGAGAAATTTTTTGTTATGTGCTGGGCGCTAAAACGTCAACCATGACCGTTTTAGCGTCCCCAGAGTTCCATCATTATGAAACTCTCTGGTTGTGCGCGCTAAGACGTTCATTATGAGCGTTTTAGCGTTCACTGACAACACCAATCCATGCACTCTGGCCAACCGCGCTAAAACGCTAAGTCTTACCGTTTTAGCGCTGTGCTGCACAAAGTGTGTATTTTTCTCTGGACAAGGACGCTAAAACGCTGGTAAGCCAACGTTTTAGCGCCCTGTCACTAATTCGATATAACAGAGTTCCTCTTCCATTCTTATACTTTGCCTCTGTTTTCCATAACGCACCCTTATCTCCCATTTGTATCATCCATCTTCGTAGCTTCTTCCATATCTTCTCATCAACATCAAGGTATGTAACTCATCTCAATTCCTTTCATCTCACTTATCATATCTGAAGCATGCAATTATTGGGCATTTTCTAGGGCATTCACATGTTGATTGCCTGTATCTTCGAAGGATTGCATGTTGATTTAGTTTTATTGGTATTATTCTCCTGAACTTTTGCTTTTGACTGGTATTTTGGGAATGAGACAACAAATCCAGTGAGTGTTGGTTCTCAGTTGTCTTCAAACAACAACCCAGCGTACACACACACAAGGTGTTCGTGGAAATGCCTGACCCAAAAATTGGCCTAGCGCTAAAACGCTCAGTGTGACCGTTTTAGCGCCCGTCCAGTTTTTACACACATTAAGGTCTAGCGCTAAAACGCTCAGTGCGACCGTTTTAGCGCCCGTCCAGTTTTTACACACGTTTAAGGCCAGGACGCTAAAACGCTCAGTACGACCGTTTTAGCGCCCAGGCCCTGTTTCATACAAAATTGAGGGTCTACATTATGGCATTGTGGGGTTGTAATTCATACATGTTTTGATCAAAATTCCCCACTACAAGAGTTCTAAATCTAGGATTGTGGAATTGAATTCATGATATGTAATTGTTTGACATTTGGACTGATTTTCTCTTGTTGTGTAGGTACAATGTCTTCTCCTTCTCAACCAGCTCCTGCTACAAAAGGGAAAAAGAGATTTAAGAAGCAAGCACGAGTGAATCAAGGAGGAGATACTGAAGCTGAGTTTACCCCACAGTTTGATGCTCACTTTTGGAAAAGTGAGGAACATGGGAAAAGGTATAATGACAAGACTTCCAAGAGGCCATTTGTTAGAGAAAGAAAATTTGTTCTAGAACAGGATGAATATCCCCAGTTTCAGTCTCAACTGAAGACCAGGGATTGGGCAACTTTTGGAAGAATACTGGGTGATAGCAGTCCTAACATAGCAAGGGAATTCTTTGCTAATGCATTTAATGGAGATCAAGGAGGCCAGAGGACTTTCACTAGCTGGGTGAGGGGAAAGAAAGTGAAGTATGATGCTCACACTATCCAAAAGCTGATGAAGATAAGGTTCTGTGACTATATCCACAATGCCAGTTGTGAGTTCAGGAGAAACTGGCAGAATATTGAAATTCCACCAAGGAGGAGTGACCCAAACTTTGACACCTGGACCAAGATGGGGGCAGCTGAGCCTATTTTGCAGACTATAGCCAAACCTGGTGAAACTTGGGAGTTAACCAAGGATAAGGTTGCTCCTAAGTTGATTTGGTTGAGGCATTTAAATGGTGAGGCTAGAGTCTGGTTTCACTTTGTAATCTCAAATGTCATGCCCTCTTCCAACCAGGCAGAGGTTATCCTGAAGAGAGCTGTCCTGATTCACACCATCATGACAAGGGCGAAGGTGGAACTTCCTATTCTCCTTCAGGACAACATTTATGATATGGCTCACTCTGACAGTGACTCTGCTGCTTTGGGTCACTGTTCCTTGATTCAGTTGCTTTGTCAGAAAGCTGGTGTAGATGTTACTGATAATGGGGCACCAACTAAATTGCACCCTACAATTGATGCCGCCATGATAACAAAGCAATTGAAGATAGGAGGAGGGGAGGTCACAGGATTGACTCCTGGTAGGAAATCTACAACTCAGAGTGATGATGAATTTGAAGAGAGGCTAAGGACAGGGGAGCAATGGACGGTGAACACTGACTTCCGAATGAGACATTTGCGCAGGCGTCTCTGGTTTATGCAGTCCAGCCAGCACTCATTTCAGACATACATGGTGACGATGTTGAAATCTATATGTGAGGCTCAGGGCTTAGATGTTATTGATTATCAGCCTGCTGTATACCCTCATTCTGATGAGGAGGAAGCCTTTGAGGCAATGGCTCGGACTCACTATGCTGATCATGTGGATGGAGCTGCGCCTACTGATGGTGCTACATCTTCTCATGCTGCACCCACTCCAGAGAGACAGCCTGGTGTTGATGCTACTACCACAGAGACCACTGCTGCTGCTGCTGCTGGTGCTATGGATGACGACAGGGGCGTTGATCCTGAGTACAACCCCTTGCCTACTGTTGATCCAGGCTCATATTTGGTGTTTAGTGATGATGACGAGTCTACTGATTAGACTTCTCATTTTGTTTTTATAGATTTTATGTTTTATGGTTTTATTTTGGATATTTTTAGTTGATTGTGGTATTATTTTCATTTTGTATATTTGTTAGTACATTGAGATTCTCTGTTTGAATGATGCACTTTAAAATAGTACTGATGCTATTTGTTGATATGTGTATGTGTTTCAGAATTTGTCAACTGCTTTTTAGATTTAAATTAGTTGCTGAGGACAGCAACGTTTAAATCTGGGAATAGGGTGTGAATGAATGACATGATTATGGTGGAATCACACAGTTGATGATGACACACAGTTGATGAGCCACAAACAGGGAAACATCTCAATCCTTTCTTTTAAAATTCTTGTGAATATAGTTTTAGGTAGTTTAGGAAGTGTTTTATATGTACAAAGGTTGGATTTAGAGTTGAGATGATGTGAATTTTATAAGGATAGGATGCAGGTTGAGCCCTGTTTCTAACTTGAAATAGTTCATGGTTTGTAAAGTAGAGCTCATTGAGGCATTTTTTCTTTTGAACCAAATTTTCTTATTGCATGGAAGCCTTAAGCCAGAATTTTTGTGATAACATTAAGAGCCCTGCACTTATTCCAGATCCTAAATTTTCGGATTATATGTTCAGATAAGGGGTAAGGAGGAAGGCTCTGTAGGAAAGGTGTTTCTGCAATGAACAAAAATATTAAGTGTTAAGTGTTGGAAATTTGGAGAAAAAGAAGAATGCAATAAAAAAGAGGGAAATGAGGAAAGTGAAGGCACAAAGTGCTTGGTTTGGAAAAGGAAAAGAAAAAGGAAATGAGGAAAAAGGGAAATCAAAACAACACAAAGTGTTGAAAGTCGGAAGAAAAAGAGGAAGGAAGTTCAAGAAAAAGAAAAGTTGTAGAAAAGGTGGTGAAAAGAGCAAATGAAAAGGAAGAAGAGAATGAGAAGGATTAAGAATAATA
>NW_026895308.1:0-150390 GCF_033153095.1 Gastrolobium bilobum | reverse complement strand
TTTTGCATAGAAAATTGTTAAGTCTATTAATTTATTATTATGTCTATTGGGAGAGAAAATATTTAATACTTAAAATTTAAACTTTCTAAATTTAAATTTTGAACTTGAGAGCTGAGAAAAGATTCAGCATTTAATATTGCTCACTACTTTCTGCATGAGAAATTATTAAGCATATTAATGATAGTTATTATTATGTCTATTGGTCTTAATTATTATACCTATTAGAATTAATTAAAAAAATTATTAATTAAACGAAAAAAATATTTAAAATTATAAAAATATACTTTAAAATAAAGTAAATTAAAATCTGAACTAAAAATAATGATACAAAAAGGAAAAAAAATTCGTACAAGAAACTTTTTAAAAAATACTTAAGACAAATATTTTAAATGTATATATATATATATAATATATATTAAAAGAGAAAATTAATTATTTTTTAAAATTATGTATAATTAATTCTATTATCATGTTGAATTTTAAATTCTAAAATTAAATATATTAGAAAAAATCAAACTTTCATTCTTTTGATGTAAGAGTGTAATTAACACAATTTCTTATGTCGTGACTGATTATCTAGAAGCTATTACTTGAAGGTTGGAAAATGTGCACAGACTTCTATGCATGTTTCCCTTTATTTTTTGCATAGAAATTTATTAAGTCTATTAATTTATTATTATGTCTATTGGGAGGAAAAAATTTAAACTTTCTAAATTTGAATTTTGAACTTGAGAGGTGAGAAAAGATTCAGCATTTAATATTGTCCACTACTTTCTGCATGAGAAATTATTAAGCATATTAATGATAGTTATTATTATGTCTATTGGTCTTAATTATTATACCTATTAAAATTAATTATAAAACTGGAAAAAAGATATGTATAAATTTAATTTAATTTTAATAAAAAAATATTTAAAATTATAAAAATATACTTTAAAATAAAGTAAATTAAACTCTTAACTTAAAATAATCATGTAGTTTCAGCTTTGTGTTCACACTTGCATGTCAATTTAAAAAAAATTACATAATAAGTTTTTAATTAAATCAAAAATCGAAATTAAGAAATTTGTGGGAGACATCTAATTAATGACCTACTATCATTTTTACATTGGAACTATAAGGTTTTTAATTGTTATATTGGATGATGGAAGGTTCTTTATTAATGTTACTTGAAAATGGAAAACTCATCATTTGATATTTTCTTATAACCTTCAAACTATTTAGACGCTTAATCTTCTGCCTCCTGTGTGTTCTCACTTGCTTGCCAATTTTGAAAATAAATAAATAACTAAAAATTAAGTTTTGCGTAAATTAAATATCGAAATTAAAGTATTAGTGGCAGACATAAAATTAATGTTCCACTATCATTTTTACATTGGAATTGTAAGGTTTTTAATTATTCTGTTGGAAGGTGAAAGGTGCATTACCAATGTTATTTGAAAATGGAAAATCCTTCATTTCATGGAGAATATACACAAGCTTCTATGCATGTTTCTCACTACTTTTAGTATGAAAAATTATTAAATCTATTAATAATATTTATTATTATGTCTATTGGGTGAGAAAATATTTAATATTTCAAAATTCAAACTTTTTAAATTTGAATTTTTAACTTGATAGGTGGAAAAAGAATTCCGCATTAATGTTTCTGTAGTGAAAATTTATATATATGTATAGTAAAACAAAATTTAATATATTAAATTATAGATTAAACAAAAAATTATTTAAAATTTATAAAAAAAATATATGTATAGTTGATAAAAAATAATTTAAATTTAAAATTTAAATGAAAAAAATTAGAAATGACATATTAATACCTTAAATAAATTAAATATTTACTAAATCAAAATACAAAAATTGAAAAATATTTCCACATAAGTATTTTTTTTAACATAAACATTTTAAATATATAAATGTATAACCAATATTAAAAAGTATAAAAATTATAAATTAAATGTGAAAAAAATTTAAATTTTTCAAAAATATGTCTAATTAATAAAAAATATTCATAAATTAAATGTGAAAAAAATTTAAATTTTTCAAAAATATGTCTAATTAATAAAAAAATATTCGATTATATTAAATGCAATTCAATTCAATTCCCTAAACATTCGATTTAGTAGAATACTTTTTGTATCAACTCATGTTTATTCATCATATTTGTGTTACATATATAAAAAAAATATGCACAATGAAATAAAAGAATTTAAACAAAAAATAGAAAATGACATTTATCATTCTGTGAAAAAATAAAAATAAAAATTAGTCACTATAACAATACGATTTTTAATTTAATATATAAGAAATAAATTAAGCTTTTATTCTTTTGACGTAAGAGTAAAAAAAACACAATTTCTTATATTGTAAATGAAAACTAGAAATTATTACTTGTTGAATGTGCACATCCTTCTATGCATTTTTCCACTACTTTCTGTAAGGAAAATTATTAAACCTATTAATAAAATTAATTATTACGTTTATTGGGTGAAAATTTATTTAACATTTAAAATTATAATTTTTTAAATTTGAATTTTGAATTTGATAAGTGAAAAAAGAGATCAGCATTTAATGTTTCTATAATGGGAAAAAGATATATATATATATATATATATATATATATATATATGAAATTTGAATTTTAATATAAAATTATAGATTAAAGAAAAAATATAAAGATGCTGATAGTTAAAGGTTGCATACTGAGCTTGGCACAGAGGGTCTGCCTGCCCCGCCCGCAACACGTTTTTATAATTAAATTAAAATTTTATTATTCTTTTTTTATAATTAAATTCCTAATTCAGATTTCAATTTTTGTAAATACAAATTTATAAAATTCCAAATAATAACGACACAAATCCTTGCAAGAAATAATTATTTATTATTATTTTGTAAATATAATTGTAATAAATGAAAATTCATCTCTCAGATAAAATATAAAAATCTAGACGCAACTATAAAAGCATTTTTTTGTGGATAAATATGAAAACCTATTACAATTCCTAATAGTTAGAGGTGGCAAACTAGGCTCCGGGTCGGCCCATCAACACATTTTTATAATTAAATTAAATTTCATCCTTCTTCTTTTATAATTAAATTCCTAAATCTTATTTTATTTTTGTAAATACAACTTTGTAAAATTTCAAATACAAACGACGCAAATCCTTGCAACAAATAATTATTTATTATTATTTTTTAAATATGATTGTAATAAATGCAAGTCCATCTCTGAGATAAAATATAAAAACCTAAATGTGACGATAAGAACCCTTTTTTGTGGATAAATATAAAAATCTATTGCATGCTGATAGTTAAAGGTGACAAACTGGGCTCGGCCCGAAGGGCCGACCCACCATCATTTTTTTATAATTAAATTAAAATTTCATCATTCTTCTTTTATAATTAATTCCTAAATATGATTTTAATTTTTGTAAATACAAATTTGTAAAATTCAAAATACTAATGACATAAATACTTTCAAAAAAATAATTATTTACATAAAATGCTGTTAGTTAAATTTTGTAAACTGGGCTTGGCCCAGAGGGCCCGCCTGCCAACACGTTTTAATAATTAAATTAAAATTTCACTATTCTTCTTTTATAATTAAATTCCTAATTCAAATTTCAATTTGTGTAAATACTAATTTATAAAATTTCAAATACTAACGACACAAATCCCTGCAAAAAAAAACTATTTATTGTTATTTTGTTAATCTAATTGTAATAAATGAAAGTTCATCTCTGAGATAAAATATAAAAACCTAGACGCAATTATAAGAATTTTTTTTGATGATAAATATAAAAACCTATTACATGCTAATAGTTAGAGGTGGCAAACTGGGCTCGGCTTGGAGGGCCGGCCCACCAACATATTTTTATAATTAAATTAAAATTTTACTATTCTTTTTTTATAATTAAAATTTCACTATTCTTTTTTTCCCGTGCATCGCACGGGTTATACTTAACTTTGAAGGAGTTTTTTATGTAGGGTGTTGGTTTTGAATATTATTCAATAAAACTTAACGTTCTTAATGAAAAATCCATGTTATTTAAGGTCAACGTAAAAAAAAAACAATTTGGAGTCATATAATGAGCCAAAATATCATGTTTCAAGTGTTTGAAGCAACGAAGCTATTGTCACCTCATTCTTTAAGTCTTTGGTGGACCCGAATGTATGTTGTTGTTTTTTAAAAATTTATCATCGTGTTGTTCTTTATATTCAATAAAACTTAACGTTCTGTATATTGATTTGATGCTGTTTAGACACATTTGTTCCAGTGTAAGCAAAATTTTTGACTCATACATGACCATTTGATTAATTTGCTTTCAAATCCCTTTCAAACAACGTTTTTTGGGTTCTAAAAAAAAATAACCCATTTTTTTTTTAGACTATTACTTCTGGGTGTTAACATATTAGCGTAATTTATTTAATGAGCATTTGCATTTTGTATCGTAGGCATAAATATGATGGTAGAAGAGGACGTTCCTGGTAATGCATTAACATAGAAAATCACATGTTTAGTATGTATTGAACTCATCCCTCCAATGATTGCTACAGAATGATACTGAATTAATAGCGTTTTCTTATTATAGGTACATGCTGATCTTTTTATTCCATATTTGCTTAGTCTGTTTGTTACCTTGATTTTATTAGTGGTTGTTATAGTTAGCAATAAGTTGTATGCATTTTTTCTCTTTTTAGCCATCCTCATTTTAACATAGTCAACTATGGCATATTTATTTTTTCCATATCTCATCGAGTAGATAACTATATTTATTTGCATAATATTGATCACTGTGGATAACAATTTTTTGTTTATGATTGATATTTGTAAAATTTGTGTCAATGCTGTAGTTTTTTCCACATGAAATATAAAACAAGATAGCAACACGGATTTTTGTAAGTATAAGGTTTGCAGTGCGATTAACCAACCACGGCGGACGACAAATATTTTCTTCATATCTACTTGATTTCCGTTCCATTCAAAGTTCAAACAATTTCTCTGTCTCTTCTCCTTCTTCCTTAGTCACCGCCATATCAATTCAATTCCCGATCCAACATTATTCAATCGAAACTCAGCCTCTTCAATTCAATCGAAAGGGATTATTCGCGTTGTAAATTACGTATATTTTTTTACAATCTATATTAATGAAAAGGAGGAGACACTAGGGTAAAAGGCAGAATGAATATGAAAAGGGAATCAATTCAATTCAATCGAAACTCATTAATATGAATAGGGATTCAATTCAATTGAAACTTTTCTCTGTCTTGGTCGATAAAGATAGAGAGAAGGAGGAGGATAGAGAACGGGTAAGACTCAGGAAGAAGAATGAAAAGAGTAAAAAGATTTATTTTATATTACAAATCTCCACCGTTGGATGAGATTATAATCTAATGGTGTTGAAAGAGGTAGACAAAATAAGAGTAGATATAATAACCTATCCCTAAATATGGCATAATCATTCTTGCAGCTGCTGTATGTACAATAACAGTTATAAAAGCTAAGATCCGCATGCAGATCATCTGCATAAATAACAACCCCTATATATATATATATGAGATTCATATTTTCTTTTTCTCTCTCTACTCTTCCCATAGCCTCACATTAACTCCGCACACTTTTATGCGTGTAAAAAATAATTTTATCTCTTACAACGTTAGAGACATTCAACCTATATATGTTTGCACTTTTGGAGTTCAAACTAATTTTTATATATATATAGAGGTAGGATCCTTTGACACCAGTGTCAAATTTTAAATTTGACACCTCGTCTGATAGCCGTTAGATCAAAAAAGATCAATGGTGTCACATGCTTGCAAATCAGAGTCATTGCTCTTTTTCGATCTAACGGCTATCAGACTAGGTATCAAATTTGAAATTTGACACTGATGTCAAAGGATTCTACCTCATATATATTGACATCAAATCTTAACTGTTGAATACCATCAATCTATCGGTTATAATTTATTGAGAATTAATAATTAATTAATAAATGTGAGCCAATAAATTATAATCGTTAGATTGACGGAAATCAACAGTTAAAATTTGATGTTAAACTTTTTAATTTGACACCGATGTCAAAGAATCCTGCCTATATATATATATATATATATATATATATATATATATATATTCTTATATTGTATTATCTCCTATGCACATATAAAAATATGTGGAGCTTATTATTATTATTTTTCTATCTTTTCCTCACATGGTTTATTTTTTCTCTCTGTGTTTCTCTTATAACATGATAAACAATAATCACACACACACATATGGCATAATCATTCCTGCAACTGTTGTATGTACAATAACAGTTATAAAAGCCAAGATCTGCATGCAGATCCTAGGTTTTTTTTAAATCGCGTGGGGCCCACACTTTTTGTGTTAGCTGCAAAAACTGCTTTCTACAGCAATTGCATAAATAACAACCCATATATATATATATATATATATATATATGAAATTCATATTTTCTTTTTCTCTCTCTACTCTTCCCATAGCCTCACATTAACTTCGCGCACTTTTATATATGTGTAAAAAATAATTTTATCTCTTATAACATTAGAGACATTCAACCCATATGTTTTCACTTTTGGAGTTCAAACTAATTTAGAAAAAATATGACAAAAAGGTCCTTTCAATAAATAAAATTTCTTGTGTACTTTGTCCTTTAATACCTTTTTTGAAATAGAAAAGGGCAAATCCCAATCCACAAAGGTTTCATTATCTTTGTATCGCAAAGGCAACCTAGACACTTGCTCCAAGGCTTCTTTTTTGAAATAAAAATAAAAAAACACACCAAGATTTTCGCAAACACTACCTGATATTAAAATAGTTCGAAACCAAATTTCAGACAAACTATAAATATTTTCAAACTAAACCAAATACATAGAGATTCACAGAACCAGTTGATGAATTCAAACAACTCTGAACTAGTTTACTAATTCCCCCTTCTTCTCCCGGAGCCTTTCTTTATGCAAATCCATTGAATACACAGTTTACCACTCAAATGTGAAAGTTGAGAAATAAACTTCTGATCCATTTCCCTTCCACTCCCATCCCAGCTAAAAGAAAGCTCAATGTCTTGTGCTGATAAGCACACTGAACTGTTTACACCATACTCATGTAAACAAACCAAAGTTGGCAGCAATAATTGGCCTTCTCAAAGCTAGCAGGCCATCAACTATCAACATCATCTTGAATTTTTTTAATTTCCCAACAAAACAAAGGCCCCCTCAACTGCGAAATGGTGGTTGATTTTCAAAAGGCAGCTCTATTTGTGTTGCATTACCATAAAATTCTTCCAAATTGTAGAAAGCTCTCTGTGGGGGAAGAAAGATGTGGACAACAACATCACCTGTGATCAAGAAACAATCACAAGGATAACCTGGATCAGAAAGTATTTAAAAAAAGGCTACCATACATTATGAATATCAAATCCTAAGGCTTTTGGAATTTGAATCAATATTTGTTGAATGGTTTAAAAGGATTTGGTTGGAGCAAACAGGGCAGAATCTTGTTGATTTGCTGGGGTATCTTTGATACATCTTCTAGAAGTCCAACGTGCAACCTCAAGGGATTTCTTTGGTAAAAGAATTAAAGGGCTTTATTGTATTGTTGCAAATATACAAGGATAAAGCCGTATGCATGATTGTCCTAACCCCTGCCCTTGCTAGTCGGGGTTCAATAGGGAGAGATTTTTATTGTATTGATTGCGAACTTGGTGATGTTCTATAGTAAATAAAGGACAAGTATCCATTTGAGTCAACTTAGGTGGAAGTGCACATAGCACCTGTTTCAAGGGAGACTGGAATATGATGGCACCTAAAACTTTAGTCTTCAGTTAAGTGATAAAAGAAATTCTATCATGCTATTATTATGGCATAAAATCACTTACCAAAATCCAACAGGGTCCATGAGTTGGGTTTTGAGTCTCCGGTTGGAAATTTTCCATATTTCTTCTCAGCTAAATCTCTAATTCTGGACCTAAAATACAACATAAAAATAAATATATCCTGCTTTTAGCACAGAAAAGAAAAATCCTCAAGCATTGCCAGCTAAATATAGAAATATCAATTACGAAGATCTTACCCAATAGCATCAATCTGGGGACGAGAAAATGCGGTAGCTATGATAAAAAATCGAGTCCAGTAAACTATTGGCTTCACAAACAAGACCCTTATATCTGCTGCTTTAACATCACTTGCAACCTTGGCCATTTCCACAGCAACTACATACACGGCAGTTAACAATTAGATGGTACTTGATACATAGAAATATAATTCTTTCTCTATCTAGAGCAGATTCATATAAACAGAAAGTAACTGAACAAAATTTTCTCACTGTTGAACATGCAAAGTATAAAGAACAATATTTTAGAGACAACAAGGGATTAATCGAGATATTATGTTTCTATTAAGAGGAAAATAACAAAATCTAACAGAGGAAGGATTAGATGGTACTGAATCTACAGGTAATAGAGAAATTAAATAAACAAAAAACAAGAATCAATGATTCAGCATCGCGACTGAGAAGACTGATAGAACTGGACCAGAATATAAAAAGAAAAATAGTGTTTATTGACTGGAAATCTCAATCTCTGGAGCTGCATCAACGGAATACAAGACCAGACATGCAAGAGTGAAGATAGAAAGATAGTGCAGAAGCACTAATCCTGTTGTTCCAGATATTCGAGAGACCTGGGCTCTCCTCTAACTACCTCTCTCAATCAATTCCCAACTATCCTAACTGATTCCCCCACTCCCCTTGTATTTCTATTTACCCAGTAACTCCTAAGTTTCTGTTGAGCAGACTTGCAAGAGGTCCTAACAAAACTCCCCTCAAACCTTGTCCTCGAGGAGAAATTTAGCAGCCTATCCTATCCCAGCAGCCCAAACACCTCCTCTTTGTGCCAAATTTAACATTATTGCAAATTTTTTGTTTTGACACACATGATCAGGACTATATCTCTTATCACACTTAAAACACAACCCCTTCTTTATCTTCTCCTGCAAGTCTTGCAGAATCCATCACTGAGCCTCCTGCTTGTGGGTTAGCCAGCGCAGGTAGCCAAGTGTCAGCTTTATATGTTGCTGATTTGGACGACAGTAACTTCAGTACATAGTCACTCCTTCACTGCCCAAAAATTCCCATTCTTTAAACTCGCAAAGAACTCACATATAGCTCAAAATGTTCCTGGTATTCCTCTATTGTGGTTGTCTGCTTCAGCCCTAACAATAACTCATAAGGGTTCTGCATCATCGTGGCATGAAACCTCCAAATCGTTGCCTCTTTGAACTCTGTCCATGACGATTTTGGGCATAGAATTGCCACCACTCAAACCATGATAGGACTCGACCTTCCATGGCTACCATTGTAGCTTATAACCCCTCCTCTACCAAAACCCCCTTCAACTGAAAGTAGTGCTCCACCCAATTGACCTATACATAATCCTCTCCAAAGAACAGAAGAATGTCAAGCTTCTTCCACCGCTTCTAAGTCCAATCTTGACCATAGTCTTTGCCTGCTACCTAGCCTGGATCATTCTTCATGTCCAGTCCCTGTGGCGTTACTTCCTCTGGAGAAATTCGTCAAGTTCCTCTCCCTTGAGAAGGTTCAAATCAGCCCTTCGAATAAGTCCTCAAGCATCTAGGAGTTACATTATTAAACAATCATCTCACCTAAAAGCTCGAGCTACTAAGGGCTATGTTAATGGTTTTATATTAGACTTCTCTAACACACCCTCTTGCTCAAGAACACATGGGACTTGAAAGGTAGATAATGCACAGGCCCACCTTCTCTAACACACCAAAAAGCTTAAGTTGTTAGGCGAAGGTCACATTAATGGTTTTATATTATATATTTCTTTGACACGCCCCCCCCACACAATATCAACCTGGACACGAAACACCATATCCAAATACTCAGTTCACACAAGTCAATCAACCGTTGACTCTAATACCATATCAAGCAACTATCTCAACTAAAAGCTCAAGCTATTAAGGAAGGGTCACGTTAATATATTAGACTTTTCTAACATACATGTTAGGTGAAGGATGCATGCAGATGCAGCAGTAGATCCATTAAAGAATTCTCAAGGAAACTAGCAAGACTTGACATTGAATTGCCACATATTGGGTGACATTTAACCTCACAAATTTTGAATAGGCTTGTGTAGTTGATAATCAGATAGTATGCCGCTGTTCAGCCGCATTAGATTAACAGCGAAGGTAACATTCTGTTGAGCCACAGTAAGCTCAATGTTCAGTTTATTTTGTTTTAATATTTTGTTATGATGTCTGAAAATTCCCCTTAATTGTTTTCTCCAGCACAACCTTTACAGGGGATACCTACTGATTTCACAAGCTTTGCTTAAAAGAGATTTTGACTCAATTGAAATTTAAAAATTTACAATCAATTTCACCAAGAATTTCCAGCAACTCTATTCTTTTTATAAAGTTTTCCATCAATTGAGCTCTAGGTCCAGTACTCAGGTATAGGCAACCTACATGTGAAGTGTACATAATTTATGTTCTTTTTCTTTTTCTTTTTTTGGTAACAATTTATGTTCTTTTTCTTTATTTTAGTCTAAATGAGTAATCAATCTCCAGCTTTTCCATCATATCTTACACATTCAGTCAGCTTCTGATAATCATATAAGTCTAAGCTGAACCTCAAATTTCTTGCTCCTACACCACTTAAACCTTAGGTGGCAATTCAAGGATGCTTCATATTTTGGTTTAAGACCAAATCCAAGTACAAAAGCTGAGCTTCAAGCTTGTCTCTCTTTCTCTCTCTCTTTTCTTTTCTTTTTTTTTTTTGGATAAAATTTCAAGCTTGTTTCATTTACATACAATCAAAATTCAATCCTGGCTAGAAAAGTTCAATATTTGCTATATAGTTTAAAACAGGAAAAATAAACCGGCATATATTACCTGTGCTCACATATTAATATAATATTTATAGAAGGAAGAGCTACTTACTCAACACTGAAGCCAGAATTGCACAGAACTGCACACATGGCTCAATCTATACTTAACAGGAATATGTTGGAGTGGGGACATCTAAACTCAGACGGAGGCATGTGTGAAGTTGTGACTGCAACAGTTAGTAAGTAGCATGACTCGTTTACAAACACACATGATAACAGTTATATTTATCAGTTACAAAACCATATCAATAAAAATCTTTGAAGATATGCAATACAAATTAAAAATATCTAAAAAGTCTATGAGTCCGGTTACAAAGCTGGAGCTTAGCTTGTTTATATAAATAAGGCTCCAATCCCCTACCTAAATTGCAGCCAGGTCAGGCTATTCATGTGCATCCACTTCCCTTTACAGCCCCACAGCAGCATATAGTATTCCCTATTTTCCTTCTGCATGAATTTGCTTAACCAGTATTCTCTATTTATGTGACAAAACTACTAGACAACTAAACAAGACCATATTCTAGCAGAATCTTCATGCTTTTCAGCATGCATAATCTCCTTAACCCATATTAATAAAAAAATAATTAAAAAAACCTACTTATAAACTATAGAAATGTATAGTCTTTCAATACTTTACATCTTACCAATGTCTGCCAGAGGCCTATAAAACTGTTGCTTAAAAAAGATGTATTAGTGTTTGTTCTTAAAAAAATTACCCTGTAGACAGTTCCAGGAGAAATTTACTGCTGACCAAGATTAGAGGTTTATAAGAAGTAGCATTTGCTAGAAGCACCACATGAAAGCTTCAAGCAGTTAATCTTTTTACAACAACAACCACAAAAGCCGTTTCCCACTAGGGGGTTCAGCTACATAAATCAAGCGACGCCATTTTGTTCTGTTCAAAACCGAATTCTTTAGAGAGGTCATTTAATTCTAAATTCCTTTACAAGAATCTCGTGAAATTTACAGTCCTTCAGATTCTTCTAAAATTTAAGAAGAAACCTGATATAAGCCATAAAATGTTAAAAAAGACAGTTTGTGCAAGAAATGTAAACAAGGTGGAAGCAAATTCTTTAACAAAACTGCTTTTCAGCTTACATGATAGGCTTTCGGCATCATCATCAACCTCTGCACTAGCAGGCTTTCGGTCTTTTCTACTAAATACCACTTTTCCATATTTGTTAAATAATTCATCATACATATCATCAGTTTCTTCACTTATATCCTGCGAAGTACATGGTTTATGTTACTTATGTACCCTTAGAGGATCATGAATCACAATTCACAAGAAAAAAATTATAGAAGTCTCTGAATTTATTTAGAAAAGTAGCCAGTTGAAATTTGATGCAAGTATGAACCATTGTGATTATAAATTAATTCAACACAAATGAATAACATGAGCAAAACAATCACATAAAAGGCACTGATTCCATATTCTCAATTTTCGTAGTTAACATACAGGTATGAACATAATGTACATTATCTTCAAGACCAGAATATATAATGATGAAAATATTGTCTCTAATAGACAGCATTGCCCAAAGTAAAAGAGAATGATGACAAAAGAATGAAATTCCTAGATATTCACCTTAACCTTGTGTTTGGATGACAGTTATTGAGGGGAAGAGGAAAAAGTTCCTTGTTTGGGAGTTTAAAAATGGATAGGAAGAGAAAGGAAGTCATGGTGATCTATTCCCTCTCTTTTTCCATCAAAGACACAATTTTTGTTCCCTCAAAAATCAGGGTGGAATGGTGGAACTAAACTAGTTAAAGTTAAAACTTAAAGTCCAGTCTCGAGTTCGAGCACAAAATGGTATTGGGAGAGTCATCTCCTATATGGGTTAGACAGTGCTCGAACCGAACTCCTAAATAATAAGGTATAAACCTTAAAATTGTAATTAGATATGTACACCTAAGCAGAAAACCTTAAAAATCTCATTCTATATCCACACATACATGATAAAATATGAATGTATGATAATGGACTTTACCAAAGAAGAGCAGCTATATAGGAAAGGAAAAGGAAAAAGAAAAAAAAAAGCGGGGTCCTCAAGATTTTCTAAATTGCATTAATCAACATAGTTTATGAAAGTATGCTATCAATACTTCACTTTCCATGGAACCCAAAATCTAAACTGAACCCCACAATATTTCATTTTTTAACTAAAAAAAAAAAGGGTATTGCAATGTTATCCAAATTGTCTCAGTTGTAATAATATTATTTCCTCAACATTTTACAATCTTCTCAAAAAGATCAAACTTGAAAACTAAATTAAACTAACCAACATAAAAATAAAAAATATAAAAAAAAAACTAGAAGGAGGAAACTCAATCAATAATATTGTCATATTATACCGAGAAAAAGTTGTCCTCAGCTTCTTTACCGAATGCAAAGGTCAACAGTGAGTTCCTTCCTTTCAAATTCAAACCATTGATGTTATGCTGTCGTAAAGGAAGCCCCTTTATGCACGAGAAGCTGAAAACATTTCTGGGTTTTGAAGAACACTTGGTTTCGGTATGACCCAGTTCGCCGGGAAAGCTCACCGGAACTCCGGCACCGGCTCCGGCGAATGATAGGAGAGTGGATGATGATAGCATTTGTCGCGGCAAAAAAGATATTTTTTACGAAACAAAAGATAGGAAATGGAATGAGAAACAGATTACGATATGTTATACTCTCCACGTCTGTAATTTTTTTCTTTTTCTTTTTACATTCAAAAGAAGAATTCAACAATTTTATTTTTTTTTGGTTGAAGTATCAACTCTAAACCGAATTCTAGGAATCTATGAGTTTATTTATTTATTTTTGTCATGAGGTAGGCTACTACCAATTTTTTCTACTACCACTCCACTACCACTTTAATCACTATTGGATTCAAAAGTTATTTTTTTTTCTCTCTCTTCATTCAACTTTTCCTTTAATCCAATGGTGATTAAAATGGTAGTAGAGTGGTAAAAAATTGTTAGTTAGAATATCCTAGCTTTTTTTTCATTTCTAAAGTTTGAGTTTGAAAGTGGCTTAGAGGTGGTAATATTGCAAGAAAATGGATTTATAAAAAAATATAAAATAAAAAGTGAGTGTAGGAGAGGAAAATTTATATTTGGAACATAATTAACTATATCAGGGTAAGTATAAAAAAATTAATACTCAATCTTAGTTATTAATGCGCTTGTACTTAATAACTTACATTTTTAATAAATTAAATCTAATAAATTTAATTAGGATCAACAATTAAGATTGAAAGTGTTAATTATATGGATGTAAAAGGATCTTGCTCTTTATAATTGATTTAAAATATATATTTTATTTTTGGTTATATTACATAGTAAAACATTGATTTTTTTTCAGAGGTTCGACCATTGAACCCTTTAAAAAATAAAAATAAAAATTGGATAAGAAGTAAGAGAATTTACTTTTAATATTAGGGTGAAATTCAACTTTTGGATATATGATTACTAAAATATTAAAGAATAAACATATTTTTTTTAATATGTTTCAGATTTTATTATAAAAAATAAATTTAATGAGTAATTTTTGTTGGATTATTTCTCCTTAATTAGATACAAATTTCAATTCATGGAAGAATGAAAAGGTTTCATGAAAAAATGAAAGGACTTCGTGGGAGAACGAAGAGTTGTATTGAAATCCTTCACACTAAATGAGGAAGAACTATCCCTTCTAGCCATCTATAAATAGAGGAAGAGATGAGATCAACAAAGTGAGATGAAGAAATCCTCCATGAGAGAAAGAATCTGACTGAATACTTCTAGGGAGAAGTTTGAGTGAGACCTCTATAGGGAAGTTTGAGATTACCACCATTATAGGTGATGCTTGATTATTTGAGAGTACCTCTAAAGAAATGTTTGAGTGTTAGACCTCTTTAGGGATGTTTGATGTTATCACCATACTTGGTGAATCTTGATTGTACCTCTAGTGAAAGACTAAGAAAGTTTGACTATTGTAACTCATTATTCTTATTGTGGAAGTTTGATTCTGGACTAATGTCCTCTGAGTTTTTACATCTTCTTTCTACGTTTCTGCAATTGACTTGAAGGTCCGACTAGACCCAATAATTTTATGTAAAATATACTGCATATTCTATGATCAATGAATCAGAAATCATATTAATATAATTTTAATTTTCTCTCCACAAAATTTATTTGGTGTTCAAAGACATACCTTTTTTCTTAGATAAACTCTTCACTCTTGAACAAAATTTGTTGTGAGTATTTTTTTTTATTGACAACGGCTTTCTGTAATCTGTATAACTTGTTGCTTTAAAGTTTGAACTCAACACGTATAGTGTGGAACTAGAATTTCTTTAGGTGTTTGGTTGAGGAGAAATTTTTTGAATACTAGATAAATGTAATTGATAAGGAAATGGTTAGAAAGTGAGATAGGTAGGAAAATGTAAAAAAAAGTTGTTTGGTTGGAAAAAAATTTACCGGGGAAATTAGGTAAGTTTTATGAAATCTATGTTTGGTTGGAGGTAAGATATAGACGGAGAAAACAAGTTGGTATTACGAAAATTACCAAATTAACCCCTTTATAATTTTTGAATTTCAAGATATCTATCCTCCCTCGTCCATATCTCTGTCTCTCCTACCAAAGTCGGTGACCATCTCTAGTTTTCTATGTGTCTCTCCTTTCAAATTCGTTGGACATCACTCCTCCATTGTCAGCCTGTGGTCTTAACCCTCACTCAACCCCCACAACCGAGCTTGGACATTAGGGCGGTGTCGTCGATTGGAACGGTGTTGTGCATATTTTGGGATCTGGAAGCTGCCAGCATACAAAGGTAAGGGATGTTAATCCTCTTGTGTACAGCTGAAACATCTTGTTTAGCCATGAATTTTTCTATCGTCTGTATTGTTTTTTGGTTATCTTTTCGAATGTTGTGGTTGTGAAACCTTTTTTGGGAGGAAGATCTTCGTAAGCACCGAGAATGGTGGAAACCCAGAAGTATAAAAAAAAGAAAAAAAAAAAGATAATAACACATGAATGTTGTGTAGGATTATCATTTCTTTTATCTTACCGGTTTAGACTAATATTTTGCTCTTTTGTGGTATTGTTTAGGTTCCACATGTAGTTAATGCATTTGCTAACTACCTGATATAATTAGTTTGATATGCATTATGAATGTATATGATCTGAAGGCATTTGAAGTTTGTTCTCGCTAGTAAATGTTATACTAATTCTTACTTACTGATGTATATAATTAGTTTGATAAGCATTATGAATGTATTTATGAAGTTAATTTTTATTGTTTACTAATCAATGATAATCAGTAATGTGTGTTATCTAGCTTTTACTGATTATTGGTACCCTTTTCATTTGTTTACTCCCATTTTCTTATTGACTTTTACCCCTTTCTTTCCCCTTTTCAGTGAAGAGAGATCTCAAGGCTATACTGGTTGTGAATGAAAAAAGAAAGTGTTAACTTACTGGCTTAAAAACTTATTTTAAACCTGGTTAGATAGAATTGAAACTAATTTGTAAATATTCTATTAAATTTTATGGAAGTGTGGGAAAAATATATAAACTGTTTCCAAATCTTTAGTTTTCCTTCTAATTGAGCTGTGGCTGGTCAAAGGGCAGAATATATATTGCTACGGGTTTAGAAAAATGAGAGAGAGAGAGAGAGAGAGAGAGAGAGAGAGGCTGTAGGATGAAGCACAATAAGTGAATTACCCTAGTCTACATCTTAATTTATTCTAATTGCTTGAAGAATATTACAAGTACAGTTTGTCAATCAAGCAGCCCTCGGTTGAGCTCCAATCAATTCATCTAGAATGAGTCCTTGAATAAATTCTGATTAATCATTTTCCTTAATTTTATATAACCCTAACATGTAAATTGGAATTTGCTGAGAATTGAATCTATGACCTCTACATTAACCCCAATACATCCTTGAAGGACTGAGTTTGACTTTATTTCGCACATAGGACCTTAAAAAGTTTTATTTATTTATTTAAAGGACCAAGATGTTGCTATTCTGTTAAAAGTGAGGTTATTTGAATAATCACTTTTACAATGGAGCAACTGTAGTGTTTAATAGCATATATTCATGCGGATGTTACTTTGTAGTATGGACAGCTTTATTAGTTATTAACTTAATGTTTAGATTTTTATACTTGATGTTCTTAGATCTATATTTCAATTTAAAACTTTCAAGTTTGTCCTGTTATGTTTTAAAACCTTAGATATTTAAATTTGTGAATCCTGATCCATCTTGAATCTGTGCCTATAGTGTATACCTTTAATTAGATCACTTGGGGTTTTATATATTGTCTCAGTAAACTAACCTGAAAGTTAATATAGTGATAAAAGAAGGTTGGAACCTGGGTTAGCTAGCCTGTTTAGTACTAACTTAGCTAGCATGTGCCTATAGTGTATACCTTTAATTAGAATTGAAATATTGACCAAATACTTGTGAAAATGAGCCTTAATTTATCTTATTATGTAAGTATTGGATCCTCTAAACAGTTGCTGCATTCCAAGAATAACTTAATAGTGATATTCAGTTATTGCTCGTCTTTCAGAGTACAATATTGTATATAGTATTCTTCCCTCATCTTTTACATCTTGGTGGTGTGCTGGTAGTCCTGACTCAAATATGATATTGATAGGTTTTAAATAAAGATAGGGTCGCATGAAAAGATTCACTTTTATGCCATGTTCCTTGAATAAATGTGGGATGTACCCCTTTTTATTTTAAAATTATAATCGCTTCAAGTGAGAACTTGTGGGCTGTGGCAAGCAACAATTGAGAACCAAAAAAAAAAACATTGGTTTTGGGTCAACATCATCATGGTCGTTATTGCATGATTTTTTTAATCCCAAGAAGCAGGCTACTAAAATTTGAATGTTACTTTTTGCTGCATAAATGGAATTGCTTGGAGCTGACTCCCAAAATTTGAATGTTACTTTTTGCTGCAGAGTTGGAAATGCTTGAAGCAGTAGGGTGGGTGGCAAACCATAATTGGTCATGACGTGGGTCAACCTCAGAAGAACATGAGAAAGAATCTTTGTTGCCGAAGAAGCACTTCTTATAAATAATCTGGCATATCTACTCAGAAATGGTGCAAATAGATGAAGACACTGGAAGAACAGATAATTAGATAAAGAATTATTGGAATACCCACTCTACTGCCTTCTAAAAGAGTTGCAACCTTCAAGAAAGAGTGCTGAGCATGGAAGGATATTAGTTGCAACCTTCAAGAGTTGCTTGGGCCCTTTTGGGATAGGGAGAGAGTGGAACCTCTCAAATGTGTTCCACACTAGCTTATTTTTCCTGCATTGACATTAATTTCTTGTCACTGTAATTTTCTGTTTTCTGCTACATATGAAACCTTGTAATTGTTGTTATTTTAATATATTAGGGAATTGGATTCAGTTCCAAATTCTTGTCACTGCTGTTTTCTGTTTTCACACGTGTATGACAGCAAAATTTGCTGTATTTTTTTTTTTGTTTTTTAACTAATTATGATTGCAGTTATGGTTAGCTTTAAATTTGTTTCTTTATCTTCTTCACATAAACAGAAACACAGGTTGTTCAGAAAAGTTTTTTTTCGTCTATAACCAACCAAATACTTGTTCAGTACAGTCTTGCTCGTAACCGATTGAGCATGGTGTAATTGTCCTATAAATGCTAAATTCTGCTGCATATAAAAGCCATACTAATCCTTATGCTGTACCAAGAAATGGGAAGCCACTGCCATCAGTACATGTTCTGCACCCACTGAAAGTGATCAGCGTATAGTCGACATATGCAAGCCCTCTATAACCATCAAAACATGAAAGCATCTTAACAGAACACAGTTTCGACCTACATGCCATGATAGGGAAAAAGATCCATTACCCTACAAAATACAAAAAATAACCAAAGACTTTGAACTTCAAGCAGCCCAAGCAACAGTGTTCCCATAGCTAGTTGAAAGCAGAACCAGAGGGAATCTGACTAGGCCATATATCAGGCATGCACCCATGTCGTCCCTGTCACATCTTTCCACGATGGTTGAGCTCATATCATGCAGCACACTACCATGTAGTACACTCCAACAACTGAACCTGCATGTACAGATATAAATCATGACCATATATGATTGACTATGTCATACATAAAAACCTGGAATAATTGAATCAACCTATGTGAATGAATAATTGGACCTGCTTTTGATCTGGTTTGCTGTTTTAAATTCAGTATATAATGTGAATGAATAATAGTTATCACAAATTAGTCACTGAAGAACTATGCATTCTTTTGATTTCAATGCATTTGATCAGAGGGAATACCAATGGAGTACATTGGCCCATGATGGCTTTGTAGCCTTTCATAATTGAATACAACAGCTCCAAGCATCGAATATAAGATTAATTCGCTTATTATAGTAAACTAACATTTATTTTTTCTTATCCACCCGAACTAAATCATGTAATAGCCAATCAAAGCAAAAGATTGCATAAACAACCCAATTAATTCAGTGTCATAAAGGATGGGAGTCTGCACAATAAAATTCAAGGGATTTTGGCAATGCCTAATACATAAGTGTGACATATTCAGACTAATACAAGCAAAATCATGGAAACAGATACACTGTGATAAAGATGTGAGACAAGACACTGTTCCTTGATCAACCAAAGTCACTAATCGGACATACTTATACAAGGTTACATAATTGCTAAACACTAACATCTGAAATTATACGAATTGAACCAAACACAGCTGCCAAAATGCATCCCAATGCCTTCTTTTATCTGTATATGCTTCAAGTTTAAATTCTGTCTCCTTTTTTGGCCCAGGTGAGAATCAGTACTACCAGGCAGCAGATCCAAATATTCCAAACTGAAGTTGAATGACTCGGTAGGAACTCCCCTTCAAAGGACTTTGTAGCCTTTGTAACAGCACCAAAAAATTCCCAAAGTCTGCGCATTTAATCATTATAAAGACAAGCATTTATGTTAATATAAACTGTAACAGATGCAGGACAAAAACTCTTGCATGCATATGCATTACTTTGGGAAGTACAATGTGAAGGAAAAGAAAGGGCTCCTACCTTACATTTGAGAAAGCTTTTTTCAAGTTACCAGTCCCAAATCATTTGTGCCAATATGTGTAGGAACTCACTTTCCCTCACCATAATAGAGTGCAACTTGTATTAGTTACTGTCAAAATCAAAAAATGATTCTACACAAGAAAGAGTCAGTATTTTTGCAACAGGACTCTACTGCAGCTATGTGTGTACAAGGATACTTAGCATGATATTTACAACATGTAATAGGAAAAGAAACCACACCAAAAGTTAACACTTAAACAGTGTCTATGCATATATTCCTACTGGATCCAAAAAGTAAGGCTGTCTTTTCTTAGATGTAATCAGACAACAACCCAGACAACATGCACCGCCTTTTTCCATCGTCACATTGCATGAAGATGTCCGTCAAATTGCTATCCTTGCCCAGTTTGACAGCAACATGTAGCATCTGCTCCATAGTAAGATCTTCAAATTTTTCAATCTCAGTTATAATAGACATTCGCCTGTTGCTTCCAGCATGTTGTTGTTCAAAGCAAGCCACCAACTTATCCATGGTATTGGTAGTTTTCTCGTAATTTTGGGAAATACGATTCATGACACCAACAACTTCAACAACTACAGGATCTGGGGTCCTTTGCCTTTTCTTTCCCTTTCGGGCATTAGCTACAGAAATAGATGGTGCTTCGACTTGCTCTTCAGTTACATTTTCAGGCACTTCAGTTTCCTGGCATGGTGCGGGTATGTAGTCCCCTGACTGATCTAGGTATTCATCAAATACATTTCCGCTCTCATCAACAAAAGCATGTTGTGATTCCAAATGGGTAACTGACTCTTGTGGGCATTCTGAATTACCTCCACTAGCCACATCATTGCCAAATATAATTCCCAAAGCTTCATAGTGAGGGAATGGCTTGTTGTATAGACCCTTTGCAGTATGGTGGCTCTGCACAATCAATACATGTTCTGCATTATACATAGTGTAATCTATGATTGAAGTTGTAAATAATGCAAAGCTTTAAAAAAAAAAATGTTACCTTCACCCAATCATCGAATATTTCCTTCTCCACATCAATCATTTTTTTGGCATCATTCCAACCAAAACCGGATCCACCGTTTCCTCCAACCATGTCATGAATAGCATTATATTGTTTTTTAAGCAACTTCACCCTGGAAGTGATGTGAGGAATTGACCGGAGGGAACAACCAGGGATCCTCAGGTGCATCATCTTCTCCACTGCAGCTGAATATCCTGCTTTAAAGCTATTATCTCCCTTCCAACATGATCCAAGCTCGGACAAACATTCAACGAGGACTTTGTCCTCTTCAGCGGTCCAGGTATGATTAATTCGCTTTTGTGATTGCTGACTACCTTCTGCCATAATGTGAATGAAACAAAGACAATATCTGGTATTGGTCTACAAAATACGATAAAGTTATATTATTAAATATAACAACATAACTAATACCTTACGCGTACAATTAAGATACAGATATAAATGGTCGTAAACGCTAATTCTGCAGAATCTATGATTAAGTCATACATGATACGTAATAGACACATAACTAAATTTAATTATACAAGGAAAAGCATCGCAATGGGTCCAGTTTCCTAAGCGAAATAAAGACTACATAATATCCGAGAAACATAAATTAGCAAATACTAGTTAAAAAAACTCCAACTCAAGCACGACTCCTCCAAGTGTTAAACATATTATGCGCCAGTTCATCCCTCCAGAGTGTCCATGCATTGGAAGACTCAACATGAGTTATAACTTCATTGTCGCCAATGTCATCTTCAGCTAGCTGCATGTCCACGTCATCAGCCTCCAAAGGATCCATTGTCATTTCTCTTCTTATGTGGTTATGAAGCAAGCAACAAGCTGTTATAATCCTGCATTGCGTCTTAACCGGATAAAATGACTTTGATCTGACAATTGCCCAACGCCCTTTCAGCATCCCAAAACATCGCTCTATGACATTCCTTGCAGATGAGTGCTTCATATTAAAAAATTCTTGTGGTGTCCTTGGTTGAGGCCCGTGCCTCCATTCAGTGAGATGATATCGTTGTCCTCTATATGGTGTCAGGAAACCTTCACCGTTCATGTATCTAGCATCACACAGGTAATAGTAACCTACACAAATAGAAATCATGGAAACAACAAAGTAGTTAGTTATTATACAACATGATGGACAGATAAATAACAAATACAAATGGTAAATTCAGTAACCTTTTGGAACCCTTAAACCGTGCGGCCGCGCGATTGCATCTCTTAGAACCCTTGAATCTGCAGCTGACCCCTCCCACCCAGGCAATACAAAAATGAACTGACCGTCCTGAGAACAAACCCCTAACACATTTGTTGCTATTTCACCCTTCCTAGTACGGTATCTTGGCTTGTCAGCTTGCAATGGATTTATCTTTATGTGTGTCCCGTCAAGAGCACCCAAACAATTCTAGTATATGAAATCACAAAATTAAAAACCACATCAAACATGCATGTAGGGTGAATATACGAAACATATTTCAACTAAACCGTAAACTAATAGAATTACCTTGAACCACTTCCATCTTTCATCAGTCGATGTTTCCGCAACTGGCTCAGGCCGTTTCAACAAAACAGTATGACATCGTAACACAGCGAGTAACACATTTGAGAACTGCCTACTGATGGTTTCACCGGACCTCATGAATTGTCTTTTTATAATCCTATTCTTAACATCATGGGCCAATATGTGCAGGAATATTGCCACCATTTCTTCCACACCCATATGAGGTGTTGGTTCAAGCTGCCCAACTGTTTTGACCAACTCACACAATTTATGAAAAGACCTTCTGTCCATCCTTGTATTCTCAATGCAAGCAGTGTCACTTATAGGAACTATTCTAAGGAAGTTAACTTCCCTAACCCTAGCCCTGCCGCAATGATCCAAGGTTACTCTCCTCCTATTAGGTCTTGTGGTTTGAATATGCCGTATTAACAAAGCACACAGACTGACTAACATCATCGTCAATTGATTCAAACACTGGAAATTCATAATGAGTGCAAGAACGAAACTAAACTCCATTTCATCCCCCAGGGCCATGATCTAACACGAAAGGGACAAATTAAATCAGTTGACAAAAAATAAATTCATCCCCAAGACAAGGGCAGATCAGCGAAACTACAAATTAGTAAATTAAATTTCAAGGTATATCATTATAATTACATCATGAAGTTAGTTGACACTACCAGGCATCAAGTAACTTATCCATCAAATGACCTACTGCCAAATATAAGACTCAAGTCAACATTATATGGTTTAGTTTGATGGGTCAGGAGATGGGCATGAAGAGGTATTGGCTGCTGTACAGGGCATCATGAACTCAGCTTTGAATATACTAAATACTATCTATCTTTGATTCCAAAAATATGTTGGACTAGTTTTGTATATTCTTATTATTACAGCTCATGCCTATTCCAATAATCATTCTGGCGGCATATGGAGCCCTATTAATAATGCTTAAACACACACGATAAAGGCAGAATTTTTTTAATTACCAAGCTGCAGAAACTTACATCAAATTATAAGTTGTAGATTATGTTTTGATTTTCTATCTTTTTTAAAAGAAACCATCAAAGTCAAACTAAAAGATGCTAATCCCCAGAATATAAGTTGTACAGTTGCAGCCTATGGGACACCTAATTCCAAACAGCCCCTAATTCCTAATTCCAAACTGATTTGCCCACCAATCAAACATCACAAAATCAGTGTGCCAACCAAAACCACTCTTCGAACATGTGAATCCCACATCCTATTAAAAAATTAGTCCTCCACGACCATCCCACCATGGTGCTTACCTCTGCAACTTCCACAACTTTCTGAGCCACCCATCTCTCTCTTTCTCCCTCTCTCATCCACCCGAACATTACAGGGAAGGTGCTCAATAAAAAAAAAAATTATTGCCCCGAAGATACCCACAGTGTTCTTATTGTATCTTCTTTTATATAATTTTTTATTTAGTACACATTGGACTTATTCTTCCTATTTAATCCCTCGAGACACTTCCTCTGTAGCTTTCTTCGTAGATAGGTATAACAAAATATCCATTCTGTACATAGGTAGTCACCAAAATAGAACATGTGGGTATGGTTCCGTTCAATATTTTTTTTATTTAAGAGAAGAAGAAACCAAAGAGTGGTACTGATGATGGTTTGGATAATCTTTGTGAAATCATTTATCTTTGGGAAGAGGGGAAAAAAATTACAGGATGTATAGCATTATTTAACATACATACAATGTTTTTTTTCTTTCAACGAGACATTACATCTTCATTGGGGTCCCTGTGAAAACCATGACAGGTAAGCTGAACAAATCATTCCTTGCAGCTACACAAGGGCACATGATAAATTATACAAATGAAGATGCTTACCAAACACAGACTAACCGGCGAGGCTGTGGATGATGTAGTCTACGACAAACAACAAACACAGAGTATAGTCTATGTCGGACACAGATGCTTGAAGACGCCACCCTCTACTCCAACCACAAACACGATGTACCTACATGCAAGGGAAAAACACAGTCTTTGTGTAGAAAGCACCAGCAAAACACAGATGAAAAATAAATATGTCCCACCGAGTTACCTCCCACGGTTTGTTCACCTTCGTGCTCACTGACCAGGAACAAGGTCAAGAATATTTCGCTCATCCAAACGCTTGCATGTTTCCCAATCTGTGCAAGTCTTGCTCTTTTGGAGGTGACAAGTCTAACAACTCTGCAACCTCGATTTGGTGGAGATTTTCTCTTTGCGCGCTTAAAGTGAGGGTACGCTGGTAAATTGTTAGGACGCACAGTGACCAATTTGGGCAGCTTTTCTACAATACCACATCGCCGAGGGACAACCTTCGCCGGCTAAATAGAAGCTGATGCCTATGCTTTTTGCTTACGTAGGCAACTCATTTAGGTGGAAAAGTGTCACACAAACTCCAACCAAACGTGGTCACCGTAGATGTCTTGCTTTCATTTGTCTATCTTTCTCCACAGAATCCGTTAACCAAACGCCCCCTAAGTAGTTAATGATGGTTGTTATTAAATTGGGTCAGTAAATTATATTTTAATTTTAATCGTTGATTCTATTGATATATAATAAATTTTTTTGGGAGAGGTTATACTTACTATCTATTTTTCTTACTACTTGTTACTACCAAATCTTAATAGTTAATTTTCGTCAATCTAACGGTTGTAATTTATGAGGTCATATTTATTAATTAATTATTAATTTACAATAAATTATAACCGTTAGATTGACAAAAATCAACAGTTAAGATTTGGTAGTAAGAGGTAGTAAGAAAAATAGGTAGTAAGTATAACCTTTTCCATTATTTTTTAAGTTATACGATACATATACTAATTTTTTTTAAGTTATTAAACATTTAAATACGAGTGAATCAATATGTATAACATTTATTATTATATTAATATAAAAAAAACCTGTGCCTACTAAATTTTATGCTTCTTCATATGTGATGTTGGTTAATTTTCCATGATAGAACCCTAGCATTTAAACCACATTGATATGTTAATTTGCTTCCTTATGTTAAACGGTAATAAAGTTGTTTCAAGTAATTCTTTGGGGTTCAGATAAAAGGATAGATTATTCTAATTCATCTGAATCTTTTGCTGAAGAATTTAATCAGAAAAAGGTTGCAGCAACACAATTTTAGATACAAGTACGTACGTGTGATTTGATTAATCAAGAAATAATAAAGTATCCATAAAGGTTCAAATTCGTTTCGTTAAAACAGGGCTTGAATCACTGCAGAAAGGTATAAATTAAAGGGAAAAATGTGTGTTATTTCAAAGAATATAAAGTTGTGTCATTTTAAGTGAGAGAAATAGATAGATTATGGAAAGAGAGTGGACAAAAAAAAATAAAAATGTAAATCTTACATCTTTATAAAAATGAAATGACACAAGTTATGTTATTTAAAAGACTCCTGAGTTAGTGGGGTTGGATATGTGTTCGATTCCCGCTGAATGCATTCTTGGGGAGGGGACTGAACTTTTAGCCATCATTGTTCCCCCGCACTCCGGATTAGTCCCATAGCCGGCTCAAAGAGTCGAAGCTCGTGGGGATACCAGAAGGAGCCAACTCGTCTCAAAGAGATAATTAGGGTTGGGTAACTCAAAAAAAAAAAAAAACATAAAAACTCTTTCCATATGGATATTATTAGTCATCGAAGCATTTGTGACCGAAATACTTATTAACCCATTTGAATGTTCTCAACGTCAAAATCTTAAATAAATAAAAATAATATGATAATGACTAACACGTCATGAAAATCTCAAAGTACAAGAAAAAAGAACAGCTTCCACTAAATGGATAAATAGACACTGTTCTAAAGGATAAAGACCCTTATTCTTTTACAACTACAAAGAATACAATAGGAATGAGGAGAAAATAAAAAATGAAATAAAAATAAAAATATGCTGAGTAATGGAAATCTATATTATGATTCAATCAGAAGCAACAATCCAAGACCCAGCAACAACATAGAGCAGCACAACTGCAACAAAAGAGAGAGAGAAAAAAAAGTCAAAACAAAGATTCAGTGTTTATGAAAAAGCTAACAGGAAATAAGTTAGGAATGATTTTGTAAACAAACTTACCATCCCTTCCAGAAGCCATCACCCCTACTTGTGGTTTGCTCTGTAACACTTTGTTGGGGGTACCCTACAGGACCATCCTTGGAAGGGTAACCCATAGGTGGTGGGGCACTAACATATGAAGTTGGTGGAGGATAGACTTGACCTGTTGGGGGATATGATACTGTTGCATCATAATATCATATCATTAATATTAGTTAGAAAAATTTCACAATTCTCATGGAAATAAGAGTACTTTCAACTTAAGCTTTATGTAAAAACCAACTTGGACATTTATTCAAGGTAGAAAAAAAATTATTGAGCAATGACCATGCAAAAATGACCACATTAATTTCATTTGTGTAATTTATTTGGATAAAAAAATAGAAAAAATATTTATCCTTTTAAAGGTATAATTTTGTATAATTTTAAATGAAATAACATCGTTTTTGTGCATAATTGTTTTTTTTTATATTTTTTCTCTTCTATAAAATTAGAAAGAGAGAGAAAGTAGAGGAGATAGAATGTAAAAAGTTACTATTTATGTATCAGTTTTATCTAAACTGATACAAAATTATATTCTTTAAAAAGATAAATGTTTCTCCCCAAAAAAAATACATAGGTAACCCTTTTTTTTTAACAAAAGTTTAGATTAGAAATATATGCTCCATCTAAGGTTATGAAAGATCACCACCTTTATAGAAGGTTTAAAATAGATTATGGGAAAAGTGTTTGTCATTTTAAATGACATAAAGTTATGTCATTTTAAAAGAGAAATAGGCACAAGAAAATATATTTTTTATTTAAAATTTAAATTAAAAAAAATCACTCACTTTCTCTCCCATGATTTTCATTATTTGTGTCTATCTTTCTTAAAATGACATAACTTATGTCATTTAAAATGGTAAATACCAAACTCATAGATTATATCCCATTTACTAATAACGAAAAAGAACTGAGAATTAAACTGAAATCACGACTAATTAACATGGACGAAAAATTCGACTCATCATGATCAGAAATAGATGATAGATAGGAAAAACTCACCAGGGGCTTCTTGATGATTGTTAAAGTGACTCATGGTGAATTGGTGATGATGAAGTTGTTCTTTTCTTATAAAATCAAGTTAAGAAGGGATGATGAAGGATATGTGATTGGGAACTACGGAAGCAAATATGTGTATATATAGGTTCATATGGTTCCTTAATACAATTGAAGATTCCAATGACGTGTGGGACAAACGCGTAGCAAGTGAGAAAGAAAAGACGCTGTTTGCATTTGAATTTTTTTGTTGTTGGTAAATTGCATTTGAATTTTGTGTGCAGCAAGGTTAGGTGGTTGTGCTTGTTGCATGCCACGTAACACATAAACACAATTCACATGTTCCTTAACCTTCCACATTTGGAATTTCACGCGTTATGTTTTCTAAACATTTGGTCTTTGTAGATTGAGTCATCAAATAATATAATAATCTTTTGGGGGGAGGGATATTGAGGAAAGCAAAGAAGACTCTTCTTGGAAGGTTCGAATTGAAAATAATTAATCTTGACTTTATTGTTCCAAAATTAATGTAAAAGTTAGAAAAGAAAATAATGATTAATTTTGAAATTTAAAATTTGAAAAGGTTGGAGTAGCGGTGGCAAAATAAGTCAGTCCGTCTGGTCGCTCTGCATTTTGATATATGTTGAAAATCCCAATCCACTCGTTTTGTAGCGGGTTGGCGGGTTAACCCGTCTAAAATAAAAAATAAAAAAAAAAAAAAAAAAAAAAAAAAAAAAAAAAAAAATAAAAATAAAAATAAAAATTATATTATATTTTATTAATTTTATAATATTTCTTATTTTCATTTCACAATTCTTTTAGTTTTTTTTCAATCTTAAACCTAAATATATACTAATATTCAGTCAAATATTTTTTAAAAACTTATTTTTGCATCAATATATGAATAACCTTTGTAATAAATAAAGTTTTTCTTCGTTATTTTTTTATAAGGGAGTACTAAGCAAAAAAAATTTCATACAATAAAAGATTAGTGACAAATAAAATACTATCTATTAATAAAAAAAATTGACTCGCAGGCCAACCTGTTCCGTTTTAACGGATTGACGGGTTAATCCATCGAGTTCAACTCAAATTGCCGCCGATTCGAGCCCTAAATTCTCAATTCTCATACGTCAAATGACTTTAATTAAAAGTCATTGTATCAACAAGCTCTCTACATCTCAGTAAATTTTTTTTTTAAAAAAAAATTACTAATTTTTTCCAAAGTGACGCAAAATCAACAATAAAAAATAACATGATATTAACAATAATCAAAGAAATTCAAATATTGTTAAATCATAAATGTATTTTCTTTTTTATTCATTCATCTATGTTTTATTTCTTTTATTTCTTTTATTTATTTATTATATATATATATATATATATATATATATTACATTTTCTACATTTGAAAAAAAGAAAAGAAAAGAACTTTAACATATCTTATTTCTTTTTATCAGAAATTTCTTCTTTTTATTTTATTTTCCTACATCATTTTTCTTACTTAATTTTATCCAATAGCTCATTTTTACTTTTTTTTTAATACTTGCGTCATCTTGAAATATTTATTGATAACCATTACTTTGTACTGCCATTATTTTAATTTATTTTTCATTTTAATGGTTTTGTCTAGTGTTCCGTAGTGGAAAAAGAGCTTTGACCAAAGACTTAAAGCCTATTTGGATCCTCTTATTTTTAAGCTAGAAGCTACTTATAAGCTAAAGTTAAAAAAGAGAGCTTAAAAAAAGAAGTTAAAAGCTGTTTGAAAATTACATAAAAATTTTAGCTTAAAAATTAATTAAAAGCACATATTTCAAGAAAATTATCTCTCTCTATTTTTATCACTCTTTATTTTAAAAAAAAGCACACAATTCAATAAAAACAGATAAGAGCTTAAAAAAAGCTCCTCCTAGGAGCTTTTAGTTTAGAGCTTTTTTCTTCATTATAAAAAGAAAGAGCTTTTCGTTATAAGAGTTTTTCCCAAAACCTGTTTGGCATAGCTTATGCTTATAAGTAGCTTATAGCTTACAAAAGAGAGGATCCAAACAGGCACTAACCTTTTATCTTTTATTTTATTGTTTCATTACTTTTTTTTCTATTTTTTATTGGTAGAATATTGTAACAATCAACTAGTGTTACTATCCATCAATTTCACCGTTAGATCGATTATGTTGATCTAACGGTTATATTTATTTTCAACTTTGTAGGTTATCATTCCCCATATTTAATGTGAAATCATTAAATATGAGAAATTATAACCATACAAAAATGAAAATAAATATAAAGTATTAAATATGAAAAATTATAACCATACAAAGATGAAAATAAATATAACCGTTGGATCAACAAAATCGATTTAACGGTGAAATTGATTGGTAGTAACATTTGTAGTAACACTAGTTAGTTGTTATAATATCCTTCCCTTTTTTATTATTCGTTTTATTTTTCATTTTTTATAATTTCATTTTTGTCTTTTCTAATTACTATTATTATATGAAAAAAAAGAAAATGAACAAAATAAGGACAACATATGATATGAGGACAAAATAGTTGTTCGTCTTTACCTCATAAATTTTTATAAAAATTAATATCATACGATATATTTAGAAGAATTATATAAATTCTTTATTAAAAGATATTTTTATCAAAAATATTTAGTTTTATTATATCTAGTATTATACAGTTTATTATCAAACACTGGATGATATTATCTTATACAATATATTATCTTCTATAATACCATGAGAAATACTCTATAGTATTAAAGTGGTTGGAGGAGGTTGTGTGGGGATACCTCCAAGATATCTGTTACCAAAGAAAGAAGAAAGAAAGATAGGAGAGAGAAGAACGAATGTACTATGATAATTCTTGTGATGAATTAATTGAATGATACAACTTGGAAAATAGCTATATATGGTACACTGGTATAATTATCATAACAAAAGCGGGAAAGTAACTAATTCTCTACTCCAAACGGTTGGGCTAATGGGCCAACTATAATTAAGCTGGACTAACTGATATGGTAATATCCCCTAAGTTGGAAGGTGGGTGTCAAGCAACCCTAAGTTGCTGATGAGAGTGTGAAACTGAGAAGTTTGTAAAGTTTTAGTAAACGTGTCTGCTAATTGATGTTTGGTTGAGATGGGAGGAAGATGAAGTAGGCTAGCATAATCTTTTCTCTATAAAGATGACAGTCTAGCTCGATGTGTTTACTTCTCTCATAAAATGTGGGATTATGAGCCAGGTATATGGCTACCTGGTTATCACAAAAAACTGATGCAAGATGAGAGGCGGTAATGCGAAGATCATGGAGTATGAATTGAAGCCAATGAAATTCACAAGTTAGGCGTGCAAGGGCTCGATATTCTGCCTTTAAAGAAGATCTAGAGCCGCACCTCAACCTCGAGGACAACGTTGTTTCAAAGGGCGATGGAATGTAGCATCTACCCTTTAAAATTCAAATTATGATTAATGTATATGGGTTTTATAATTCTCATGTTGAAGAAGAATTGAAATCTCATGTTGTAGAGATAAAAAGCATGTGGGATCCATGTGTAAGAAAAAATTATATGTAGGACCCATGTCAGTAGGGGTGTTCGCGGTCTGGATTGGATCGGTTTTGGAAGCAAAACTCATCCGATCCAATCCCTTCGGTTTGATCATGTAATCATCCATTCGGTTTAGATTTTTTTTCAAATCTGATCTGATCCAATCCAATTTTTTTCGGTTTGGATTGGATCGGTTTTCAAATATCCTAAAATTAGTTTCATGATTATTGTGCAAATAACATCTTTTGTATATATTGGATTTGTAAAAAAAAAATATCAGTAAACAATATTATAGTTGATGAGACGCGACTAAGTTTATTCTTGGGTTTAGTTAATGAGTTAATGAGTCTTGAGTTTAGAAATTTTTGGGCTATGATAAAGGAAAGGACCAAGTAGGTAAAGGAGAATTAATATATTGTATCGGTTTGGATTGGATCGGTTTTGATCAACTCATCCAAAAACCGATCCAATTCAATTAAAATTTGCGGTTTTTTTTCGGTTTTCGGTTTTTTGGTTTTCGATTTATTCGATTATCAGTTTTGCAGTTTGAATCGGTTTGGATCGGTTGATGAACACCCCTACATGTCAGCACGGAAATCGAAGAGTGTGTAAGAAAATTATAATTCTCATGTTAAATGAGAATTGTAAAACCCAATGTATATTTATCTTGATTAGTTTTAAGTTTCTTTTATCTTATCTCATTAGCAGAGTTAGTTATTTTATTTCAAATTATGTTGTTGGTATTTTATTTCATCTATTAGCAAATGTAAGTGGCTATAAATAGATAGTATACTGATCACAAGAGCAATCACTGATTGAATTAAAAAATCATAGTCTTCCTTCAAAATTATCTCTTCTTTCTTAGTCTTTTTCTTATTCTTCTCCTTCTTTCTTTATCGCTCCATTATTCTTGATCTAACTTCTTTCTTACTCTCTTCAATCATTCTCCTTTTTTCCTAATGTTCTCTCTTTCTAATTTTTTATTATTAGACTAGTTGAATAATCGATGAATCGATAGATAATAAAAAAAATACATATCAACAGATTTAAATGTTTTCATAGTAAAAATCTTAAATGATATGATAATGACTATTGACTAACGCGCGTCATGAGAATCTCAAAGTATAAGAAAAAAGAACAGCTTCCACTAAATGGATAAATAGATACTGTTCTAAAGGATAAAGACCCTTATTCTTTTACAACTACAAAGAATACAATAGGAATGAGGAGAAAAAAATAAAAATAAAAATCTGCTGAGTAATGCAAATCTATATATGATTCAATCAGAAGCAACAATCCAGGACCCAGCAACAACATAGAGCAGCACAACTGCAACAAAAGAGAAAAAAAAACAAAGTCAAAACAAAGATTCAGTGTTTATGAAAAAGCTAGCAGAAAATAAGTTAGGAATAATTTTGTAAACAAACTTACCATCCCTTCCAGAAGCCATCACCCTTACTTGTGGTTTGCTCTGTAACACTTTGTTGGGTGTACCCTACAGGACCATCCTTAGAAGGGTAACCCATAGGTGGTGGGGCACTAACATATGAAGCTGGTGGAGGATAGGCTTGACCTGTTGGGGGATATGATACTATTGCATCATAATATCATATCATTAATATCGATCAGTTAGTAAAATTTCACAAATCACATGGAAACAAGAGTAATTTCAACTTAAGCTTTAATTATGTAAAAACCAACTTGGACATTTATTTAAGGTAGAAAAAAAAAATTATTGAGCATGCAAACTTGACCGAATCATTTTCATTTGTGTTAATTTATTTGGATAAAAAAAATAGGGAAAAGTATTTCTCCGATCACTGGAAATAAAGTTATCTGTAATGAACTTAAAACGATGTCATTTTGGAATTATAAAATAAAAAAATTATAATGATAAAGACTGACGTAATCTTGTGATTTATTAGCATTATAAAAATACCTTGATTTCTGTCTCAAAACGATGTCGTTTTGAGTTCACCAGAGGTAAACTTATCTTCATTGAAGATAGAAATTCTTTACCCAAAAAAATAACATAGGAAACCATATTTTCTTTTTAAAAAATAAAGTAATGATTTCAAACCATATTTTATATTATATCTCTTAATACACATTCTCATTCAAAAACCCTTTTCATATCAAGGATGAAGATCGAACTTATAATTTTGTGATCATAAAAATTACCGTATAAAACAATTATATCACCTAACAATTCTAACAGATAAGTGAAGATTAATTAATAATTTTATATTATATCCTTTAGAAAGAAAGATGCTCCATAAAAGGTTAAGAAAGATCACCTATTTTATAGAAATTTTTAAATAGATTATTTCTCATCTACTAAAAAAAAATAAAAGAACTGAGAATTAAATTAAAATTACGACTAATGTGGAGGAAAGATTCGACTAATCCTCGATAGCATAAGAAATTATATTTTGGTTTGAAGAATTAGAAACATTTTGGTGAGATTAAGTGGATAGATGGGAAAAACTCACCAGGAGCTTCTTGCTGATTGTTGAAGTGACTCATGGTGATGATGAAGTTGCTCTTTTCTTATACAATCAAGTTAACAAGGGATGATGACGGGTATGTGATTGGAAACTATGGAAGTCAATATGTGTATATATAGGTTCATTGGGGTGGATATGGTTCCAATGACGTGTGGGACAAACGCGTAGCAAGTGAGAAAGCAAAGACGCTGTTTGTATTTGTTTTTCGTTTTTTGTTTTTTGTTTTTTTGTGTGTGTAGATTACATTTGAATTTTAGGTGCAAGGTGGCTGTGTTTGTTGCATGCCACGCGACACGCATCATGTGTTCCTTATCCTTCCAAATTTCGATTTCACGCGTTACGTTTTCTAAACATTTGGTCTTTGTCGATTTCTCTGTTTCATTTATATCGACACGTTGTGATAATATTTTAATATTAAAGAATAATTTTAATGGGTTTGTTTTTTCTAATATTATTTTAGATAACTTTATCTAATGTTCAAAAAACGACGTCATTTTGGGACGAAAATCATGATATTTTTGTAATTTTAATTTATTTCAGGGTTATAACAGGCCTTATTACTCTAATTTTTTTACTTTTCAACTCCAAAATGACGTCGTTTCGATAAACAATAGATAAAGTTATTTAAAGTAACATCAGAAACTTTTTTCTCATTCTTAATTTATATGGTATTTATTATATTTAATATTCAATAATTTATTAAAAAATAAAACTAAATGTATAATATGTATTAATTTTATAAGATGTAAATATTTATTTTTATATTTTTAAATTAAAAATCTCTTATATACTCAAATAAATTTTATTCGGTATTTGTTTTTAATTTTTATTATATACATTTAGTAAAATATTGATTATTTTTTTTCATAATATGTAATAAAATTTATAATATTATTATAGATGTCGGAGTCTGTCAGAATATCAAAAAATGTCAAACATGACACTTCAGATTTTTTTAAGTATGGTGAATATAATTGTAGATTGAGTCATCATATAATATAATAATCTTTTGGGCATAAAGAAAGCAAAGAAGACTCTTGGAAGGCACCTGTTCGGTATGAACATTAAAAGGTGGATATCGTTGGGTATTGTATGTGTAAGATCCTCTTCCGTTAACCTGTTTATGATACTTATATAGGTCCTAATTAACAATTACTAATGATCGTGGATGGTTATTGAGATCGTGGCATTGCCAACTTGTGGAATAAATCGTGGGTTAGGGTCCCTATTTTGGACTCCAATTCGGGACTTTGAGTAAGAATTATTAAACGGGTTCTTAGATAAATTTATATGGACTCTTTCTAATAGTCAGCCCATCCGGGTTACAAACCCGGAACAGTACCAATTAAAATTAATTAATCTTTATTATTTTCTTTTGTTGGTTATCTTTATTTTTTCAAATTAATGTAAAAGTTAGAAAAAAAAATAATGATTAATTTTGAAAAGGTTCGAGCCATTAAACTCTCATAGCTCAAATGACTTTAATTAAAAGTAATGGTATCGACGAGCTCTTTACATCTCAGTTGATTTTTTTTATTATTAAAAAGAATTAAATATTAGTTCATTTTATTTTTTCAAAGTGACACATAATTAACATTAAAAATAACACGATAATAAAAATGATCAAAGAAATTTAAATATTGTTAAATGTATTTTATTTTTTATTGATTCATCTATATTTTATTTTATTTTTCTACATTGGAAAAGAAAAAGAAAAGAATTTGAACATATCTTATTTCTTTTCATCAGAAATTTCTTCTTTTTATTTTATTTCCCTACATCGTTGTTCTTGCTTAATTTTATCCAATAGATCACTTTTACCCTTTTTTTTATATTTGCGCCATTTTGAAATATTTATTGTTACCATTATTTTGTACCGCTATTATTTTTTGTATCATTTTAATGGTTTTGTCTAGTGTTCAGTAGTGGAAAAAGAGCTTTGACCAAGCATACCAAAAAAAAAAAAAAGAGCTTTGACCAAAGAGTTCGAGGATGTTTCTGTCTCCATTCCTCCTTTATTGAACTTTTTCATTTGTTTTGTTTAAGTTTTAATGAAAAAATGATTGTCATTTTAAATAACATAATTGTTTAACAAATATATAACAAAATGATCGTATTTCCTTATATATTTGTTTGCCTTTTAGATTCTATTTTCTTACATAATTAGAAGGAGAGGAAAAAATAGAGTATTATTAAGAAGAAGAAAAATAAAAAATTAACAAATATACACCAAAACATGATATTTTCACTTAAAATGACATAAAATTATGTCATTTAAAATAATAAATATTTTTCTCATTTTTCATTCATTGTTTTATTTTTCATTTTTTGCAATTTACTTTTTGTCTTTTCTATTTGTTAAAATGATCATATGTTGTTATATATTTGTTAGCCTTTTAGATTTTATTTTCTGGGTCCCTCTTTTCTCATGTTGTAAGAGAAAGAATTTTCCTACTATAGAAACAATAAGTGATGGATTCCACCTCTCATTAAAAAACAAAAATAAAAAAAGTTATTGCACACATTTCGATGTCTCTCTAGTGGGAGAAAGAATTCTCATGTAACATGAGAATTCTTTTCCCCTTATTTTCTTCACATAATTAGGAGGAGAGCAAAAAATAGAGTATTAGTATTATGAAGAAGATAGAAAGTAAAAAAGTCAACAAATATGCACAAAGACATGATCTTTTCACTTAAAATGACACAAAATTATGTTATTTAAAATAATTTTTTTTCTCATTTTTCATTCATTTGTTTTATTTTTTATTTTTTGTAATTTATCTTTTGTCTTTTCTATTTGTTACTATTATATTAAAAAAGATAAAATGAAAAAAAAAAGACGACATAAGATATAAGGACTAAATAGGTGTTATCAAATGAGAATAACTCAGTTGGCGCATGAGAGCTGAGCATGTGAGGGTGAAAACATGTGTTTAATCTTTTCTAGTATCATCTTTAGGAGAAGTTTAAAGTCTTAGGCTCTGTTTGATTTCTGTTTTGCAAAACAGTTTTTTAGTTTTCAGAACAAAAAAACTAAAAAACTCGTTTGGTAAGACCTGTTTTGTAAAAAATGTTTTGAAAACTATAACTGTTTTTTTGTTTTTAAAATCAAATTTAGAGAACATGTCTGAGTTGTTTTTGTTTTCTGTTTTGGTTTTTAACTTTCAAAAAGAAAAAAGTATAGAAAACAACGGTTTCCATAACTATTTTACAAAACAATTTTAAGAAAAAAAACCAGAACACAATCAAACATGCCCTTAATCTTGGACTCACTCTGAATAGAATTGTCTCCCATAAAAAATACCTTGGTTTATTAAAAAAGAAGAAGGACAAAATAGGTGTTCGTCTTGTTTTTATTTCCGTTGTTCTTTTTTTCTCTTATAATTTTTACTTGACTCCTATCTATTTTTATATTATGATATCGTTTTGTGTTTTGAAAAATTATTATAAGAGCAAAATAAAATTACAAAGATAACATGTATTTTTTTATGGGGAGAGGTTATACTTACTACCTATTTTTTTTACTACCTGTAACTACAAAATCTTAACCATTGATTTTCGTCAATCTAACGGTTGTAATTTAGAGGTAATACTTATTAATTAATTATTAATTTATAATAAATTGTAACCGTTAGATTAGAGGAAATCAACAGTTAAAATTTGATAGTAAGAGATAATAAGAAAAATGGAAAAGTTCACCAATGCCCCTGTGGTTTGCTTCAGAATCATTTATGCTCCTGTGGTTTTTTTCCTATCCCATATGCCCCTGTGCTTTGTAAAAAATAAGAAACCACAGAGGTATATGTGATAAAAAACATATCATTTTACAAACCACGGGGGCATAAGTGATTCTGAAGTAAATCACAGGGGTATTGGTGAACTTTTTCCTAAGAAAAATAGATAGTAAGTATAATCTTATTTTTTTTTTATGATACCAAATAATCTCATTTTGAATTCTAATTTTTAAGAGATTATTTTATTTTCTGTAAAATGAGAAATATATTTTTTTAATTCTACTTAATAATTTTTTTGGGCATTCTTTAACGTTATTTATCTTAATTTTGAATACTAAGTTTTTCCCAAGATAAATTATAGTTAATTATTTAATTCATTAAAGTAATATACCAAATAAAAAATAAAATAATTTTATTAATGGTTCAAAATTCCATGTAACAGGCCAACCCATATCAATTCCCTAGACCTGGGCCTATTACCCAATCAAAGCCCAAAAGCCATGTACCGAAATTCTAAACTCTAGAACCATTGACCCATCAGCTTCTAAAGGCAAGAGAAAACCTAGCCACCCGAACAACCTCGAACCTTAAAATACGAGTAGCAAGCTCGGTTCGGTACAGAAAAGCTGATTTCGAAGAGGTTGTGGGTCTTGCTCTCTCTCTGTCATCTTTCAAGGAAGAACAAAATTGGTCACTGTACTCATCCACTTGGAAACGCCACTAATAGGTAATCCTTAATTCATTTCATTTTTATGCTAAACATTTTGAGATTAATAAAGTTTCATTTAACATGTTCATGCTATTGATTAGTGTTTTTTTTAGTTGCATATAAGTTGTATGATGAAATGCTTGAATCCCTAGTATGTTAAATTTTGGATCCCTGTCTTTTATTTGATAGTGATCTATGAGCTCAAGTGTGTGGAAGCATGATGTGTGAAATGAAATCTGGAGTGGGTTACTGCTGATTTTAGAATTTATAATAAGTTCTAGAATGTGTTGTGTTTTTCTTTGTAGAATGTAGACAGTGTTTTTTGAGTGAAAAATTAGGATATGTGTCTTGGGGTATCTGGTGCTGTGTTTTACTTCCCTATTTTGATTTTTTCTTTATACTTGTTTGATTGCTCATTGCTTGTTTTAATGTAAGGTGTGTAAATTAGAACATTGTGAAGTACACTTAATAAACGCCAAAGGGACTTGTTCGCATTTGGAAATAAAGGTTTAGCTCCTGACGTTGTGTTTGATGTCAATTAATGATTTCATAGGGGTTCTTTATATGTACATGGGAGCTTCGGATATGAGTTCTTTTTTAGTTCCAGAACAAGCTTCATGTTGTGTGGAAGCTAAAAATTGTATTTTTGCATCAGTGTGTAGTAATACTTTGAGAAAGTTTCATGTACATGTTTATGGGTCTAGTGGAGTACTCTAGGTTTATTGTTCTGTTGCTAGGACAGAGTTCTTCTCTGACTTGGGTTTCAAATACTCTTTGAAAAAACGATAATCTCAGTATTATATATTTTGCAAAAGGTCTGAATTACATAAGGCACCTAAAGAATATTTACAGCCCAAAGATAATTAAAATCCTAAAGAAAATGTAATTCTAATTAAATATAAAATCCTAGATAAATAATAATTGCTTGTAAAATCCTAATCGAATATAAAATCCTGGATCTTAGTCAAATATAATATCCTAATAATATGCTACTCCATTTTGCATCGCCTACCTTACAACAGTAAAATTGCCTCACTGTGTTTTCTCCTATACGTTGTCCTGAATGAAAGCCTTGGGGTGATACAGTTGTTGCTTTAGTTCATCTTTTTGTCTACTCCCATCTCTTGTTTTGATGATTTTCAATTTTTGAAGTCTAGCTGGACAATTGATGTTATCTCTGTTACTAATTTAATAGTTTTTCTGGTTGTCTTTAGCTGCTTCTGTTTTCCCTACTCAGTACCCTGTTTTCATTTTCTCTTTTGTTATTTCAAACTTCTTTATATACTACTCAGATTGATTCTACCTGTCTGAACAGTTACCCTAGAAACTGTTGATAATTGACTTGGTATCCATAAGCCTCTAGGTGTGGGCTAGTGGTGGAGAGGATCTGGTTAGTATGAGGAGTTGTTGGGCCTATGTGCCAAGTACAGGGGTATTTTTACTAGTTGCTACATCATTTGGTCAAAGGATTCTTATAAAATATTTTATATGTATTATATTTTTCTTCTCCTAGTATGTACAACTCTCAATGGTAGCACTTTTTAAGCTATAGCTCAACCTCAATTTTATTAACATACTTTTTTATTTTTATGTGGCTCATTTTATTTCTAAAAAGAGTTAGGCAATGTGATTTGGAATAGGTGAGATTGAAACTATGATGGGATCTTCTTCTGTCAGTGAAACCAAATAGATAATACGGTAGAACCGGACTGCCATGTTGTTAAATGCTAATTGTCGCAATGATTTCATCAAAATTTTAAAATAATTATCAACTTTATTGTTGCTCAACATGCTAATTGTTGTTGGAAATTGAAATTATGAAAAGGGATAAATACATTGATTCCCCTCAGCTTTGTAAAGACTTTACTTTTTGTTAGCAAATTCATCTTTACTATCAGTATATCACTAAGCTTAAGTTTTTAAACCAGCATTCTACCCATCAATTCCTTTGTAAAAACTTTGTATATAGAAACCCAAGTACCTATACATTGTCCATTACACAAACCTACTAAAGTTTTAGGGTTTAACTGTCAAAATTGAAAGTTGTGGAATCTATTTATAAATATCTCAAATCTCATATCTGAAGGGGTTTCTGTGCACCTTTTCTTTATATGAAAAAAATTATAGAAAAACATGCAGAACAATAATCAATGTCTATTTTAGGACATCCTGGAAATATTTATTTTCTAGTTGTAGAGAGCATAACGAATCTGAATTAAGCTTAAATCTTTTACCTGACGATGGCTGATGGTAGGATATGACTTAAGAGAATTAGATTCTGTGTCATATTTCATATACTGATTTTTACAAAAGAAGTAAAAATATGTAGATTCTTATGTGGGTTTCTTGTCCTGTAATATGTACATGCAGGTTTTAGCATCAAACATTGTCGAGTCATAAATTAGCTTCATCACTCAATTAAAGTTTCCACCGGAAGCAGCCAAAATGTCGCGGAAGGGTTTGATGGAACAGGACCTGAGTAAGTTGGATGTGACAAAATTGCATCCACTTTCTCCTGAGGTCATATCTCGGCAGGCCACTATTAATATTGGTAATATTTTCTCTTACATTTTGGGTTAATTTATTTCAAATTTTTTGTAACCATATTAGAACTTTAACAAATTTCTCATTAAAAAGTTGTGTAAGCTTTTCCATAGATGAATGTTATGCTGATGAATAATGAATTGTATCCTGGCAGGCACCATAGGTCATGTGGCCCATGGCAAATCAACAGTTGTGAAAGCAATATCAGGTGTTCAGGTAGTCTTGAAATTTTCTCTACTTTTGTTTGTGGTGTGCCATGTAGTGCCCCAATTAGTTTGGGCAAAGGTGATGTTGATGCTTGTTGGTGGTTTAGGGGTGAGGATGGTGGTTTTTATTTTAAGTGTATATTGTATTTATGTATTTCATGGGACATGGTGTTCTGGAAAGATTCTTCGTCAGAGATTCATTTAAACATAAGTGATTTGTTTCAACGGAAAGAAAGTATTTACTTGTGTCATAACTTAAGAAGATTATTGATAACAATTTATATTTTACTCAATCATAGTAGCAGGTGGGTACATGAAGCTTGTGAAATCTGAGCTGCCATATAATTATGAAATGTTTTTGTTCTATACATGGATTTTAGTTTGTCATAGATAAATTGTACAGTTAGGTTCACTTGATTGATTAACGATACTATTTATGGAAGCCCGCCCCTAAGGAGAAGTTTTCGTCTCCATGTGGTTACATAGTTGTTTGACAACATTCAGGTCAATTGAATTTGTTACCCTATTTTTTTATCTTCAGATTTTAAAAAAGGATTATGCATAATTATGCCATATTGTACTCTTAATGCATTTTCCCTGAGCTTATATTTTAAGTGTTGATCTCTGTGGTTTCCCATGAATGTCTTGCAGACTGTGCGTTTCAAAAATGAGTTGGAACGTAACATTACAATCAAGCTTGGCTATGCAAATGCAAAAATATATAAGTGTGAAGATGAACGGTGTCCGAGGCCTATGTGCTACAAGTGTGTATTTATTTTGCATTTGCCATTACAATATTGGATTATTTCAACTTTTGTTTATGTGATAAATTTTTTTGTACAGGTCTTATGGAAGTGGAAAGGAAGATAGTCCTATGTGTGATGTGCCAGGGTTTGAAAACTCCAAGATGAAATTACTGAGACATGTTTCTTTTGTGGATTGTCCGGTAAAGTTCCGAACTATCATTTGTTATTTAGGGCTGTTTTATTCATAATTTCATTAGATTTTGGATATAATATAGCATCTAATTTCTTATAGCTACACATTTGGTTTTATTTTTTTATTCTTTAGCATATTCTCTCTCCCAAATCTTTTAATCCTAGGAAAATATGGTCATTGTAGTGTGTGTATGTATGTACATATGTATGTATATTGAGAAATTCTTAGGTTGAGCAAGAGAAATCTCTTGTTCTTTACTATTAAATGCGTGTCCCCTCACCTCTGTAAGCCATAAATGTCTCTCCCTTTTATTGCACTTTTAATGCTATAGAAGTTGTACACATTCAATGGTATAGCACCTAAGATTTTTTCATATATATTTTTGCTTTTACATGTGGAATTTTCATGTTGCTATGGGTATCCTCCTTGTAAGTCAGGTAGTTACAGGTCCTCAATCAATGCTAAGTCATTAAATATATATCTAGTTTGCTTTCTTTACATCAGTATAGTATTTGTTCTTACTTTTTCAATTTCTGTAGGGACATGATATTCTCATGGCTACAATGCTTAATGGAGCAGCAATCATGGATGGAGCTTTGTTACTCATAGCTGCTAATGAAAGCTGCCCACAACCACAAACCTCTGAGCATTTAGCTGCTGTGGAAATCATGCGTCTACAGCACATAATAATCCTTCAGAACAAGGTAGACCTGATTCAAGAAAATGTGGCAATCAATCAGCATGAAGCAATTCAAAAGTTTATACAAGTAAGCTTTCCTTCAAGTGGTTTCTGCTATACAAGTCAATCCCTTTTCAATAACTAACATGATATCCTCCTCCTTTTTTGATGGCTTACCAGGGAACTGTTGCTGATGGTGCCCCAGTAGTACCTATTTCAGCACAATTGAAGTATAATATTGATGTTGTGTGTGAATATATTGTGAAAAAGATCCCAATCCCTGAAAGGAACTTTGTTTCTCCACCTAATATGATTGTAATCCGGTCATTTGATGTCAATAAACCTGGTTTTGAGGTTGATGAAGTAAAAGGAGGCGTAGCTGGTGGAAGCATTTTGAGGGTAAGTCTTTTGGTCAATATTCCAAATATATTGCTTAATTTGTGACATGACTTGCAGATGTTAGTATTCCTAATAATGTTTGGAATGATTTCTGCCTTGACATGTATAATGCATAGTTTCAGAATGTTTAATGTATGTTAGAACGTTAAAGTTTTTTGCAAATAATGCCAATGATATGCACTATTATACATGGATGCTTATTGCTCAATGAATGAGAAACATGCGATTTGGAAGAGACTCTGTATGCCATTCTATTTCCAAACCAGAACAAAGGAATAAACTTTGTGTTGTGTTTTTGTTTTTAAACCAATTGAATTAATTTGTTATCATGAATTTTTAAGTGGCTGAGAGGTCATGGACCCATTGATACTGGGCCAAGTCTGGGATCAAATATATTGACCTGTTCTTTTTAAACGCATCTGACAATTTTTCTCTGCAGGGGGTTTTGAAGGTCAACCAATTCATTGAAGTTCGACCTGGGATAGTTGTTAAAGACGAGAGTGGAAATATGAAATGCACACCCATATACTCCAGAATAATTTCATTGTATGCTGAACAAAATGAGCTTCAATTTGCTGTGCCTGGAGGGCTTATTGGTGTTGGTACAACAATGGATCCCACTTTAACACGTGCTGACAGGCTGGTAGGGCAAGTTCTCGGAGAGGTTGGATCACTGCCTGAGGTTTATGTTGAACTTGAGGTAGGTAGCCATGCCTAATGGTTTATCAGTTTATGCATGCCTGCCATGAACTTGGGTTGTCAATCATCTTGCTGAGTTTTGCAATTCATAAGACATGTGGGGATAAAGAGCTTACTTTTTAAAGCATCTTCATTCAACACATTAGATTGGTGGTCAAGACGTGGAGGTCTCTAAAGTCTATACATTTACTACTGCTAATTCAATGCCATGTGTGTCAAACTTTCTTTTGTCATGACTTGTGAAAGATGACACTCAGTTCACCGGTTGGTCATGCAGGTAAATTTTTTCTTGCTTCGACGGCTTCTTGGTGTCCGGACAAAAGGGTCTGAGAGACAGGGAAAGGTATCTAAGCTGGCCAAGGGAGAGATGTTAATGTTGAACATAGGATCAATGTCAACGGGGGCCAGGGTAGTTGCTGTTAAGAATGACTTGGCAAAGTTGCAACTTACTTCACCTGTGTGCACTAGCAAGGGTGAGAAGATTGCACTTAGTAGACGTGTTGAGAAGCATTGGCGTCTTATTGGGTGGGGTCAAATCCAAGCAGGAATCACTCTTGATGTCCCTTCTACACCCATTCTGAGTTGAAGACAAGACTACAAAAAAAAAAAAACACCTTTTATAAAAACGTGAGATGAATTTAGATATGTGGGAAGGGAGACAATTGTTGGGAACCATTTTTGTGAGGTGGAGAAGAAAACCTTTGGATTGTCAATGTTTGTTTATACATTGTTATTCATTTGTTTTCCCCCAATGTTTACCTATTATTGAAGTTGTATGTAATTCTGATTTTGAGTTTAGATTGGGAGCAATCATCTCAGCGAGCACTTGGTTTCATTTCATGGTCACCTTACCGGTAAGCATTATTGGTCCGGCATTTGCTTTACAATGAAGCATTTCATAATCTAAACCATATGTATACTACTAGCCATACTTTAAAATAGATAGTGGCACTCTTTGTCTGGTCAGTCCTTGTCGTTAAGATTGTTCGTAAGCCAATAATTTAATGGAAATTGTAAATAATAAAAAAAAACCCAAAACGTTGAATATGGAAAATTGAATTTTTTATTGTGTTGGGTCAAATCTAATTTTTGTTACCTAAGAGTAGATCTCAGGATTTGAATGACTTAAAAGAGTAATGAGTTCGATTTGTGAGAGTCTAAATCCCTGGGAAGTGTGGAGAAGCTCAAATTCGTAATCGGATTAGTTGAATTTATTAGGGTTTCACAGGCTCAAACTCGAAATTGGATTAGTTGGGGTGATATTTACTAAAATCTGACTTGATATTTAAATTGAAGTAAGTTTGTCGGTGTGTGAATTATTTTTGAGAGGGAGGAGTTTGAAATCTTATAAAAGCTGTATGTTATTATCATTACTATTATTATTATCAGTGATTGTTGATGGAATGTAATGAAATTTGGATAAAATACTTATATTTCTGATTTTTGTTTTTATATGAAAGTAATTTATAATGTAAATTGCAGTTCATGATTTGTTTTTAATTTTTTATTCTTTAAGTTTATGCATATATATATATAGGGATTTACATTTCTGCCGCTGTTGTACGTACAACAATCAAATACTTGTCATATATATACTTGAAAATATTAAATGCTGGAAATCATAACCATACAAAGGATGAAAACATTAAATGTGAGAAAAATTTTACAGTTTAAATTTTCAATGATCTTATTTTCTAAAAGTTACTTCTTATTATTATTTTAATGTTGCTTATAAGCTTATTAATTTTGGATTTATTTGAAGTCTTGTTCTTGTGTCTCTTTTTTCTCCTTTGTTATATAACTTTTACATTTTGTCTCAAAAATAAAATGTTATAAAGAGTGGGTAGAATAGATAAAAAAAGATTTAAGATATTGTAAACAAAGCCACAGGATAAATCACAACAGAAACAAACAAGTTAATTTGTACATAAAAATGTTGATTGTGACATTGTGTAGGATTTCTTTCAATAGTCTAACGGTTTGGTGCTTGTCATTTTAAATGATATAAGTTATGTCAATAATCTGAAATGAATTATATCTACCGTCTTCTTATAAAATAGAAAAATCGATCAAATCCTAACCGCTTTAGGTTGGATTAGATCGGATCTGAATTTAAAACTGAAATAACTTCAAGGGGCGATATACTTGGCTATGGTTTAATAGATAATTGAATGGTGAAACAAGAATAAAATTGAATTAGATATATAAATTTTTTCTTCAAAACTGATTTAATCGAATCCAATTACCAAAACACACCTAACTGTTGTCCCAAAGCTCTTCGTATAATGGAATGTGTTTATTCTGCTGCATGGACTTCTAAAGGTATATAGTCTTGAGTAAGTTTTTTTGAGAGAGAAAAAAGAAATCCTAATTGAAAAGTACTTTGACTTATGGGGAATAAGTTTTTTTTATGTTGCATCAGACAATTTTGTCTCATACAACATACAAAAAAATGAATGGGATCTACTAAGGAAAAGAGAAAAAAAGAAAAATAAAAAGAAAAAGAAAAAGAAAAATGGGTTACACCAATTTTTTGTATGTACATAAGACAAAATTTATCTCATGCAACATGAGAGATATTTCTATAATATGTAAATACTTTGTTGTGTGAATGTTTACCGAATGACAAGCCAACCTAACTCTAATTTTCTTATCCAAATGCAGTATTATCGTTTGCAATATATGGAAGGAGGTAGTTGATCCATGTGTTGTTAACCAAACTAATTTAGAATGAGAATTTAAATCTTCTTAAATTTTTTCTTTTTAATATTTATTAACAAAAGAAAAATATTAGTTTCACTAGTGTGGGTGAGTGCTGATTCAAAAAAAAAAAAAAAAATTTATAAAGATGCTTGGGCTTGCTGGCATGAGTTCTAGAATATGTTTTTCTTTAAAGTTTTTGTATTTTGAATGAAAAAATTGAAGCTGTATCTTAGGTATTTAGTGCTGTTTATGCTAGATTCGCACGAAACCTCTAGGTAATGGTTCACGGAGCTGAAATTTTGCACATATTTTTTGTAAAAATTATATTTTATTTAAGATATTCTTATTCGTACTTATTTATGAATTTTATATCTAAAATTTCCTCTCTTAAATTTGAACATGTATTATAAAGTTGACAATGAGGGGGCGTTTGGTAGAGGAGAAATTTTTTTTTTTTAACAGGAAAATACAATTACTAGGAATATGGTATGTGTAAGAACCTGCACTGTTAATTACGGAAATAACTCCATAATTGACCCTAATAATTATTATGAGGCTTAAATAATTATAGAAAGTGGTTAATAAGGCTGAAAGTCGCTTTTCGGACGAAAAGTGCAGATACCGGTTCTGCTAGTCGGTATAAATGCGTACCGAAAAAGTATCCCATAAAATTATAATAAGTGCATGATAATTCCTAGAATAATATATAGGACTTGTAAAACGAGTTTCAAGTTAAAATAATGAGAACTGGTGCCAGAAACTGATATTGTCTATGAAAAGCGCATACCGGAAAGGTGCTGCGAAAAATATAAGAAAAATATGATAATTCTTGTAAAATTGAGTAGGTTAAGAATCCTAAGTTTGGGATTAAAATGCTAAGCGTAGCAATTAAAGTTAATACTGTGTGTTTAATGGTTAATTGACTATAAATACTCTTATGTTGGGCACAAAACCCTAGATAACTCCTTCACGCTACGTGACTAGTGAGGGTGGCTGGCCAGAAAAATTGTCTATTGGCCTTCTTCACCACTTCTTGAGCAAGTTGGCACCTTTTGCTTTAGTTATTATCTTTTCTTCTTGTAAACACATGAGTGACTGTCTTGTGAGTGTGGAGAGTGACCTTGGGGAGTGTTCAGCCACTGATGGTGAGTGGTTTTGAGGGCTAACTTGGTTGTTTGGGTTGTGGGAAGCCTTGTGTTGGCACTTTGAGCTTCAAGGAGCCCTTTTGTTGTTCAAAGGATTAAGCTTTCATCTCATTTTCGTCCTCCTTGCAAGTCTGCATATTTGGAGCTGTTTGGTGAGCTCCAAGAGCCTTCCATTTCTGAGTTTGAAGCTTTGGTGAGTTGCCTAACCTTGAGCATGAGTTTAAATGATTTAAAGGTGATGTCTTTGCATGTTAATGGGTTAAACAAGTAACCAACTTGTATATGAACATTAATGGACTTAAAAATGCATGCTTTGACGTTTTAAAGTGTTAAAAATGGTACCTTGGATGGATATATTCGCGAATGCAGAAGCTGCTGTCTGTCGCGAAATATCCGGATATGTGTATCCGGATATTGATATCCGGATATGGGGTCCCTTGATATCCGAATATGGATATCCGGAAATGATATCCGGATATGCATATCAGGATGTTGATATCCGGATATGTCCCCGACATATATCCGGATATTCTGGGATTTCGAAGAACAGTAGCTGCACTGTTCATACAGTAGGCTATTGGGGTTTGTGGACCCTAGATTGATGAAGTTGAACTTCTGTTTTAATTGAACTAGGTCAGAATCAAGTGGTTAAAGGCTTAATGTCTTTGTGTGAAGCCTTAAGACATAAATCGTAAGAGGAAAACATAGTCTTTATGTTTATGCTTATGAGCTATGAATGTTGATATGCTTGCTGGTCCTAATCAGATTGTGATCTGCTGTGTGTTGGACTTGAGCTGTGTGGACTCTTGGCATTGGATAGTGAGCTTGTAAGGTAAGCTTTCGTGTCCTCGGTTTAGCCATGTTGTGGTTCCACCATGTCCCATGGGGGTATGGTTATATGTATGTTGTGTTACATGCTTTTGATATTTTGGAAATGTTGTTGAGTTGTTGAGCTGTTATATGCTAGTGCCTTTATGATATGCATGTGGTGTTTCACCTATACGGTAAGCCAGAGTATGTGGTACATACAATATGGTGAGGTTGTGGGTGAGGTGCAAGTGGTGTTCCTTGCACTATCTGTAGGTAATAGACGTATTTTGGCATTTCTCTGGCCAGTAGAATAGTTTAAACACACATGGCATGAATATCTGTTGCACTGCATAGTGTGGAACTTATATTGGAAATTACTGTTTTTTAACTTATACTGCACATGTAAGTGAGCTTGGGGTGGAAGATGTAAGAACCCGCACTGTTAATTAAGGAAATTAAGTAATTAATTATGTTAAATTAGGAAATGATTCCATAATTGTTCATAATAATTATTAAGAGGCTTTAATAATTATGATAAGTGATTCAGAATGCTGAAAGTCGCTTTTCAGAAGAAAAATGCAGATATCGGTTCTGCTAGTCGGTATAAATGCGTACCAAAAAAGTATCCCAGAAAATTATAATAAGTGCATTATAATTCCTAGAATAATATGTAGGACTTGTAAAACGAGTTTCAAGTCAAAATAATGAGAACTGGTGCCAGAAACTGATACTGGCTATGAAAAGCGCGTACCGGAAATGTGCTCCGAAAAATATAATAAAAATATAATAATTTTTGTAAAATTGAGTAGGTTTAGAATCCAAAGTTTGGGATTAAAATGCTAAGCGTAGCAATTAAAGTTAATACTGCGTGTTTAATACTTAAGTGGCTATATATACTCTTTTTATGGGCACAAAACCCTAGGATCAGACTTCATGTACGTGGCTTGTGTTGGTGGCTGACCAAAAAAACTGTTCCATTTCCATTTCCCTTCTTCTTCACCACTTTGAGGGCCAAGAAGACACCTTTCTTATTGGTTTCTTCATCAAACACTTACTGTAGTGTGTTGTGAGTGTTGAGGGTGTGTCATTTCTGAGTTTGATGAGCTGTGTGAGGAAGCTTTGCTTCTGACTTGGTGGTTTTGGGTTGTGAGAAGCTTTGTTTTGGCATTTGGAGGTCCAAGTGGTGGCCTTTGGTGTTAAAGAACCAACCTTTGTGGTACTTTTTCGTGCACATCTCTGAGTCGGACTTGAGGGGTTGTGTTAGAGCTCCAAGAGCACCTCCATTCTCTGTTTTGAGCTTGTGGTATGATCATCACACTTGAACTTGAGTTTTTATGCTTAAAAATGAAACCTTGATGCATGTAATGGTTAAAAGATGATAACTTAACGTTGGGTAATGTCAAACACACTTAGAAATGCATGTTTAAGTGTCTTTAATCGGTAAAAACCCAACCTTGGAAGGATATCTTCACGAAATACAGAAACTGCATTCTGTCGTGAAATATCCGGATATCTGATCGTGAAATATCCGGATATTGATATCCGGATATGTACAGTGAGATATCCGGATATTCCCCGAGGAATATCCGGATATTCTGGGATTTCATAGAACAGTAGTTGTGTTGTGTGTACAGTAGGCTATTGGGGGTTTGTGGACCCTAGATTGATGAAGTTGAACTTCTGTAATTAATAAACTAAGTCAGAATCATGTGATTAAGGGCTTGTGGCTTTGTTAGAAGCCTTAATACGTAAAACGTAAAGGAAAGACGCTGTCTTTGAGTGTATGCTTGTAGAGTTTGATTAATGATGTATTATTGGTCCATAACAGATTGTGATACTGTTGTGTTTGGGCTTTGAGATTGTGGACTCTTGGCTGGGATAGCTAGCTTGCAAGGTAAGCTTTCGTGTCCTCAGTTTAGCCATGTTGTGGTTCCACCATGTTCCATGGGGGTATGGTATATGCATGATGTGTTACATACTTTTGATGTTTTGGAAATGCTATTTAGCTATTATATGCTAGTGCCTTTATTATATGCATGTGGTGTTCCACTTATACGGTAAGCCTGAGTATGTAGTACATACAATATGGTGAGGCTGTGGGTGAGGTGCAAGCAGTGTTCCTTGTACTACATGTAGGTATAGACGTATTCCTGCATTCCTCTGGCCAGTAGAATAGTATTAAACACACATGACATGAATATTTGGTGCACTGCATAGTTTTGGAACTTATATTGATACAAATGCTTTTAGAACTTATATTGCACATGTAAGTGAGCTTGGGGTGGAAGATCCTTGAGGACCCCTTGTCTTACTGAGATTTCTAGTTTAGAGATCTCACCCCACGTTTGGGGAATGCTTATTTCAGGATCAGGTAATGTGGGGGTTGAGGCCCCAGGCGACAGGAGGCCAGAGCTGAGTTAGATATTGATGATATTATATGCTGACATGTTGGATGCTGGATATGCTTGCTGCTTTTATGCTTTTAGCTTCATGTTAGGATTTTGGATTATCTTGTTGAGACTCTGTCGTTTATGTTGTTGATTTGGTGAGCATGAGAATTGTCCATGCCACGTAGACTTGTTATGTCTTGTTTTATTTAGAGTTGTAATAATGTATCAGGACATTGTCTGGATTACGTGATGTAATGTCGTGACTTAGATACTCACTTTATATTTTATATTGAGGTATTTCAGTTAGTTGTCTTGCAATTTACATACAGGCATTGTTTTTATGAAATTGATGAAGTAATCAACTTGGCTAAGTATAATGACGTCATAATTGGAAAAGAAAAAGATATTCCGCAAATTTTTAATTAAGTGCAGCTTAATACGATAGTATGATAACATTACCGGGTATACAAGGGGTGTTACAGAAGATCCTTGAGGACCCCTTGTCTTACTGAGATTTCTGTTTAGAGATCTCACCCCACGTTTGGGGCACCATTTCAGGTTCAGGTAATGTTGAGAGTGATACCTCAGGCGGCAGGAGACCGGAGCTGAGTTAGATATTGCTGATTTATTGATGACTTGTTGGATGCTGGTTATGCTTGGAGCTAGTATGCTTTTAGCTTCATTTATGATTATGGATTATCTTGTTGAGACGTTGTTGTTATGATGTTGCTTTGGTGAGCATGGGGATTGTCCATGCCATATAGACTTGATTATTGTCTTGTTTTATTTGGAGTTGTAATAATGTATCAGGATATTGTTCGGACTACGTGTTGTAGATCTGTGATTTTAGATACTCACTTTATCTATGTTACGAGGTATTTCAGTTAGATGTTTATTTGCAACTTACATGCAGCAATATTTTATGAAATTGATTAAGTAATCAACTTGGCTAAGTTTTAATGACGTCATAATTGAAAAGAAAAAGATATTCCGCATTTTTAATTAAGCGCAGCTTAATACGATGATATGTTAACAAACCGGGTATACACGGGGTGTTACAGTGGGAAAGTGAGTTTGGTAGGAAAGTTAAAAAAAAGTTGTTTGGTACGCTGAAATATTATCAGAAAAATTGGGTTAAATTTTCTGAGTCTATGTTTGGTTGTAGATAAAATATTGATGGGAAAACAGGTTAAAAAGACTAAAATAACCCTTTTATACTTTTTGAACGTGAATAACCATTGCATAAAATATCAGGGAGTGAGTCTTCGACATTTGTACCAACGTCAATATTCAAGTTTCCTTATCTTTGTATTTCTCTCCGTCTCACAGTGGTTATTGCTCAGTCCATGAATGTCAATTTGCAGATAAACAGGCTTGTGAATCATCCATTAGAGACATTAAATTCTCCTGCTGAAAGTATTGACACTTCTGAAACTTTTATTGTCTGTGCATAGTATAGGCTGCATCACTTGAATCATAACACTCTTGATGAAAGGAGTGAGTTTCTGCAGGTGTTGAGGAACATTGAGCCCAAAGGGGTGCTATTAAATGAGAACAACATGGAATGTTGCTGTAATAGTTGTGGGAATTTTGCCAATGGGTTCTCTCGGAGACTGAAGTACTTATGGAGGTTTTTGAATTCAACAAGCTCAGCTTTCAAGGGTCTTGAGAGTGATGAAAGGAAGGTGATGGAAGGTGAAGCTGCAAAAGCATTGACAAACCAGCGTGAGATGAATGAAGGGAAAGAAAAATGGTGTGAGAGAATGAAAGAAGCAGGGTTTGTTGGGGATATATTTGGAGAGGATGCCATCGATGGAGGTCGAGCTTTGTTAAGGAAGTACGATAATAGTTGCTAGATGAAAGTAGAAAAGAACAATTCATGTGTGGGATTATGGTGGAAGGGACAACCTGTTTTCTTTCTATTCTATGTGGAATCTGGATGGGTATTTTTGTCAGCAAATTGTTGCTTTTTTTTTCCATTTACTAGGACAACTCCAAATACCACATCCCAAGTGGTATTGTGTGCTAGTCAAAGAAGCACGGACACTCCAAAAAATAGGGAGTGTCATGTCCGACACGCTCCGACACGCCGACACGCTCCTACACGTTCCGACACATGGTCAACATTCCCGACACGCGAATTTGACTGTGTCCGACACGTCCCGACACGCTCCGACACGGTCAAATGGCATTTTTGTAAAAAAATTTATTATTTTTTAATTATTTTTAAAAAAAAATTGAAATATATTAATAAAACTTCCACCTGATCATATCAATTTTATTTTATTTTTGCCTTTTTTCCCCTTAAGTAGATAAGAGATCATCTCAGCATCATTGTTGTCAATTCCTATTACGTTCTTGGTGTATCTCCTTCCCTCTGATCTCTCTCTCTAATTTGATTTGATCTCTCTATCTGATATTATCTCTCTTTCATCCCAGTTCCTGTTTTTTTATTAAAGCTTCCACCTTTATAACGTGTTTATGGGTATTATTAATTTAGTTTCATTTTTTATTAAATTATTGAATATTAAATGAAATATACGCTATATAAATTAAAAATATTATTTAATATTAAAACGTGTCCCAACGTGTCAAAATCCATATTTTTTTTAGAATTGATGTGTCGGAGTGTCGTGTCGTATCGTGTCACGTGTCGTGTGACGTATCGGTGCTACATAGGTGCCAGTCTATTTGGACCAAAATTACAAGAAAGCATTGATGGCTGGGGGAATAGCTTTGGTAGGAAAATTTTCTATTATCTTGTACCAAACATGGTATAAATGGAATGCCAATCTCAAATGCCTATCTATCTTCTAACACAACCTCTACTAAACACTACCTTATAAGAAATAAATTAAAAATAAATTATATTTATGAATTTTTCGACGAAAAACGAATTCCGTTGAAAACCATATAAATAAATAAATAAATAAATAAAATTATATTTACGATATTTTCGACGCAAAGTTAATTCCGTCGAAAACCCTTATAAAAAAATAAATTAAAAAAATTATATTTATGAATTTTTTGTCCAAAAATAGATTCCGTCAAAAACTATATAAAAAAAATTATATTTATGAATTTGTAGACGAAAAACAGATTTCGTCAAAAAATTTTGACGAAAACTAATTCCGTCAAAAACCCTTATAAAAAAAATTATATTTATGAGTTTTTTGTCCGAAAATAGATTCCGTCAAAAACTATATAAAAAAAAATTATATTTATGAATTTGTAGACGACAAACAGATTCCGTCAAAAAATTTTGACGAAAACTAATTCCGTCGAAAACTCTTATAATAAAATAAAAAAGAAATTATATTTATTCATTTTCGGCGAAAAATGAATCGTCAAAAATCATATAAAAAAAAATTATATTTATGAATTTTTTTTATGAAAATCATATTCCGTCGAAAATTATATTTATCAATTAGTGATGGATTATCAGTGTGGTTATAACTATTTTTTTACAATTAAATTCATTGACTAATAAATTCATTAATGGAGCTCGTGGGTACATTATCAAGGGAAGACATACATAAGATTCTAGTGGCTGATTTAATGGAGGAATGTGGATACACTTGGCCTTACCACCAACAAGCTCCACCCTTTGCTAGTAAAACTTAAGCCAAGAAACCAATAGCGAAGATTAAGTAACGGTAAAGATGTATGACTCTTGTATATGTATGTCCCTTCTGATTAGTATATGTCTTGGACATTTATACATATAAAACTCTTTTAATTAGTATATGACAGAGACTTTTGTATATATAAGACCTTTTTCATTAATATATAACAGGGACTTTTGTACATATAATTATAATAAGATCATATGATTTTTATATGTTATTTTCTTTCATTATATTTGTTTATCAGTAGCAAAACATAAATTGATATTAATTTTGTAGAGAGAAATTAAAAAAAAGTCAACAGAAAAACAATTTTGTCAAAAATTGAGGTAATAGTTTTTGGCGGAATTTCATTCATTTTCCGTAGAAAATTTTCGATGGAATTTGTTTTCTGTCGAAAATTATCGACATAATTTTTTTACGTCTAAAAGTTTCGACGGAATTTATTTTCCTTATAAAATTAATACAAGATTTTTCGACAAAATTTCATTCATTTTCCATCGAAAATTTTTGACGCAATTTGTTTTCAGTCGAAAATTATACAAGATTTTTCAACGAAATTTCATTCATTTGTCGTCAAATTTCGACAGAATCTCTAATTCCATCAAAAATATTGTTACCCACGAAGAGATATTCAACGGCTTCATTTCTGTCAAAAGTTCCGTTGAAAATTTCAATTTTGACGAAAATTTCAATTTTGACGAAAATTTAACCATTTTCGACGGGATTTTTCCATTGAAAAAATAGCATTTTTTAGTAATGGGTGTTCATCATTCCCAACCCATTCGTTTACACTATGACAATAAGGCAGCTTTACACATCACCACTAATCTAGTTTTTCATGAGCACACGAAGTATATTGAGTTAGATTGCCATTTTATTCGTGATCATCTGATGGCCAACACTATTTGCACCACCTTTGTTTGTTCTACAGACCAGCTCGCTGATGTGTTGTGTTCGCCAAAGCTCTTGGAACGACAGCCTTTCGGACTGTACTTAGCAAGTTGGGCATTCACTATGTATATGCTTAAACTTGAGGGAGGGAGAGTGATAAGATAACAACCCAATCTATTTGAATCTTCTGATTCAAATCTTTCGTATCTATTATCTAGTCATCTGTATTTGAATAGTTGTTAGTTTGTTTAGATGTTTAGTTGTTCTTATCCGTAAATTGTTGAGATAATAGGATAGTTGTTGGGTTGTTCAAATTCTTGTAACAAACTTTGTTATACTTGCGTCTATATAGACGTTGCGGATCAATAACAAATGACACGAAATTAAGAACCATACATTTGTTAGTTAGCAGCTTATCTGCCATTGCCAAGTGTCAAAGATTTGTTTCTCATGTCAATAGTTGTTCATTGTTGATTGTTCAACTCTGATCGTAGTTGGACTGAAGAATAGAAAATTTAGAAATGAATCCTCATGTGTCATGGCACATGACGTATAAATTTATATAAAAATAACTTTTGTTCAAATTTAAAATTTCAATTACGTGAGTTGGGTAAGACTTTTATCCATAAAATGCTTCCTTATCTTAAAACTTTAGCAAAACTATCAAGTCAAGGGTCAACAGAGTTATACATATATGCCTTTCAGTTGTTGATCAAAACCATCACGGAACGTATCTATTAATTTACTTGGAATTGAAACTCGGATATTTTACGAATTAAGGCAGCTTCAACCAATCAAATTGTTAATGGGTTCAATTTTTCAGCAGTTATTGCAGATATGTTATATGCTGTAATCGTTTTAGGACATAAATCATGGTATTTTTGTAATTTTAATTTATTTCAAGGCTATTATAGTTTTTATAATTATGATTTTCTAATATTTCAATCTCAAAATGACGTCGTTTTGAAAGTAATTGCAGATACTTTATCTATTTTTATGATTGTTAAATGAAAAGATACAAGATACAGTTTGTATAGGAGACATTATGGTTTCTAATTGCAAGGACCCATATGTGGTTCTCTTTCAAATTAAAGTACAAAGAAAAAGATCAACAAGTTACATATTCCATCACATGGATAAACATAAAGATCCTTATTAGACAAGGTATGCAAATAGTTTCATAAAGAAAAAAAAAATTAGACAAAAGAAAACCACAAGAACAAGCACAAATCTAGATATGCAAGTAATATTCAATTAGAGGCAACAATCCAGGGCACAGCAGCAACATAATCCAGCACAACTGCAAAAATGAAATAAAATATAGGTTAAAAAAAAAGTTAGATACTTCAAAAAATAAATATGGAAAAAGTATTTCTATTGCAATAGGAGATAAATTTGCAACTTAAAATGACATTATTTTGGAATTTAAAAAAAGGGTTCCATTTTTCTACAATCAATGTAGATAAGTTATCTACATTGAGCCCAAAACGACGTCGTTTTAAGGCGAAAATCAAGGTATTTTTATAATTATAATTTATTTCAGGGTTATAATAGTCTTTTTTATTATAATTTTTTATTTTTTTAACCCAAAACGATGTCATTTTGGGAGCGAATGTAGATAACTTATCTACCTTCACTTTAGATTCACTTTAGAAATATTAAAGCCTTAACAAAAATACATAATATTTTAGAAATTTTAGTGATATGAATTTGGGAAAGGATCCATTTACAAAAATTTTGTACAAATATTGCAAATTATACTATGTATTCTCCGGGAGAACATAGTGTAATCTAATGTTCTATTGGGAGAACATAATGTAGTTTGTAAACAAAAAATTTATAACTATAACCCTTCTCGATGAATTTTACTGAAATACATGTATTTTTTTCCCAAATCCCAAAATAAACTTTCTTTTTTAATTACAAGAGATAAATTATCTTCCCAATCAATATATAGGAAAATAATTAAATCAGATAAACAGAAAGATTTTGGATATAAACTCACCATCCTTTCCAGAAGCCATCACCCCTGCTAGTGGTTTCCACTTGAACACTTTGTTGGGGGTACCCTTCAGGACCATCCTTGGTGGGGTAACCCATTGGTGGTGGTGGAGTAACTGATGGAGCTGCAGGGTTGGTCTGACCCACTAGTGGAAGAAGATAAGACACCAGTTAGATTTAAAAGATCACTGATTTCCTATAGAAATGGATAATTCTAGTTACCGAAAACTATATAAATAAGTTAATAATTCTAGCTATGAATATAAAACATGGGTTTTTTTTTAGCACCCATAAATATGATCAATTCATCTATTAATTCTATGATGTGAAAACCATGCATGTTTTGTTCAATACTTTATCACAAAAACAAAAAAAAAAGATGGTGAGGAAGAACATTTTTTTTTTTCATGATTGAGGTAAATTTTGATGAAAAAATGATCATTCAATTATTCAATTTAAAAAATAAAATTAAAAAATTAAAAAGACTTACCAGGAGTTTGTTGTTGATTGATAGTGTGACTCATGGTTATGATGAAGTTGCTCTTGATTTTCTTTTTCTTTTTTGTATAATGAAGCAGAGCCAAAAGAATGTGTGATTAATTGAATATGGAAAGCATTCAAAGGTAAAGTATAAATAGGTTTTTGGGGGGTGGCTGTGACCACTTTATGAGATAAAGAAAAACGCGTTTTGGGTGAGAAAGAGAACAGGTGAACTTGGTGGAGCCCAAAAGTCATAGCAGCCTTAAAACGACGTCGTAACGGATGCACCCATTTCTTCTGTTCCGTCTGCGCAAGGAAGTGCTAATTATTTTGTCTTGAAATGCTTTAGATACATTATTTGGATTATTTTATAAGTTATCATGCTTGAATAATAATGACACATATGATTTGACCTAAGAAGAATACGCACACGTTTAATGCTAATTTGGATAACAATAAGATTCTCCCTCTACACCAAATGCGGTTATTAAAGTCGGTTTTCTTAGTCTGCACCGGCGATTCAAACGGACTCGAAGAAATACATTGTGGCCAATCCAAAACTGACAAGGATTTTAGTGACATTAAATATATTGACGATTGTTTTCATAAAACGTCGGAATAATCGCCTTTAGAGACAAATCGACGCGGTATATAGCTAGATGATATGAGGAGGACTGTTTGAGATTTTAAAGAATTTTAATAAATTATTTTTGAAAAAAAAAATTCATTGATATTTAATTAGAATTTTAAAAGATTGAAAAAAAATCGCGTGATATTCGATTAAGATTTTAAAAGATTATTTTAGAGTCTGTCCAAATCCGTATGTATTCTGTACTCGTGGTGGTACATAGAATGTGTCCCATGAAGGGTGAAGTATCTTGATATAAGGGGTGTTCATAGTGGCCTTGGTTGAGACCAAGCCACTAGTGAAGCTTCCCATGTATGTTCTTAAAGGGGGAGTGTGTGTGAGGGCTCTGCATAGGGGCAGAGTGACAGCATATGAGAATGGGGAAGAAGATCCTCTCTCCAAGTGTGAGAGGGGTATTTAGAGAGGAGAGTCCTCTCTAGTATAGGGAAAATCGTTAGTCAACTCCCATTGAGCTGTCTCATCTAGCTGCCCATTGTCAGTGTACAGGTGCAGTAGTGTAGGATGAAGAATGACCCAGTGGTAAGCCTCAATGGCTTGCCATGGGTGCCCTCTAAAAAGTTCTAGACTGTGGGCTTTGAGAAGTTGGGCCCATCTGGTGGGCCTAATGTAAGTTGTATCCAGAACATATTCAATCATGATTTTAAACAAAGGAAAAATAATCTTGTGATATTCAAAAATCTGACGATTTTCATGGATTTTCTATTGTTGTCGATTTCGTGAGACTTTTTAGTGAGAAATATAATTAGGATGTCTCTCTCACAATCTCACCCTAACTCCTAGGATTTATTGAGATTTTTCTATTGCAGTAAGCTCAAAAACAACATATATTTGAGCAATTTTCATCACAAAATAACCCAGAAACAATAAACCAACAAGCTTCGAATAAAATAAATCTCAAAAACAGCAAATTTTAAGAGCTTTTGGAAGTTTAAAAAATGATTTTTTCAAGTGATGGGTCTCGATTTTTCTTTGCACAAAAAATATGATTTTTGTATTTAAAACAACATAAAATAGTGGGAAAAAAGGGGGGGAACTAAAGCCATTAAACCAATTTACGTTTTACATCAATGAAACAAGATCAATTTAAAGAAAGATTGAAACTTTCGTAATATAAACCCTATATTTCGTAACAATACATTCATGAATGAAATTTCTTCGCTATAGGAAACGATTTCAAACAATTTTTGTGTCAATAGATAACTAAAAACTTGTTTTTCAAAAGCCCCAAAGCAATTTAAGGTTTCAATGTATCAATTGAAAATAATTTGTGAAATTTTCTAAACTTTCATATAATAAAATCCTGAAATTCAGATTCAAATTTTCTTAGAATACTCAATGAAAACATGCATATGATATATGGTTAGAAAACAACTCTCATCGTGTAGAACAAAATTCCTAAGGTTTCCAAGATCAATTGCAAAAAAATTTAAACGAAATTTAATGATGAACTTTAGGTTGTATATGCAAATTTAAAATTATTTTAATAAATAAAAAATTGGGTCTTATAATTGTATCTGCATAGCTCTTATACTAAATGAAGAAAATAATTTCAACTCATTGGTCAAATCCAAGAACATGAACGAGAAAATGCTAGTGCATAGAGGACTAGTATAACTTAGATATGTGGAGAGCTGTTGCTTAGTAATTTTGAATGTTTGATAAAAATTATATTATGTTTTATTAATTGAGAAAATTACATTAGGTTTTACGTTTTTTATTAATATCATTGCATTTCTTTGTTTTTTTAGTGGATCTTATAATTTTGAATGTTTATTAAAAATTCACATGATTTTTTAAAATCTTATAAATCCATATTGTCCTTTGAAATCTTATAAATTCTATTAAAATCTTTTAAAGTTCAATCCTATAAAATTTTGATTGTAAAAAAAAGTCTTTAAAGTCCTTCCAATTCTAAATAGTCTTTCAAAGCACCACTGAATTGTGTAATTTATTAAAATTACTTAATTTGAATTAAATATTTACAGACTTGCAATGTTTTTGATGATTATTTACGTTTCAAGAAACTTCATTATTTATAATTAAACCTATCATTATAATATTAAATATATAAAAAAATAAATATAATTATAAAATAAATACAAATAATAAAAGTCAATTTAAAAAGTCTAACATTAAAATTTAATAGATCCAAATATGAGTCTGACACAAGCAAAGTACTTAAGTCTCTTACAAATTAATCATAAAAGTAATCAATGTTAATACAACTATAAATATTAAAATATAAGTAATCTAATATGACTGATGAGTAGCAGAATGTGAAGAAGGTTGGCCACTTACTTGATCATCAGTAACAATAGTTAATTTGTCAGGTATAGGTAGAGACATATTTTGATACAATTTAACAAGTATGACTTCCATTGATTTTCTTTTTTGAACTTTTAAATGTAGCTGTGACTTTAGCTTTGGAACTTCTTGTTGCATGCTTGTGGCAGTATAAGATCCTCCAATAGAATTGCTACAACCACTATTATTGTGCCATTGATAACCAAATTCAAAGACTTGTGAAGGACAAACAGCAGATACACCTCAAACACGTCTTGCATGTTCCTTGCCAAACACTTGGCCAAGAGAATCATTAGGTGCGAGTGCCAAAGTCACATTTCCTTCACTTTCAATCTTGCTAATCTTCTCCTATACAGTTAAGGTTATAAGAAATAATTATTTATCCAGAAACAAGAAGAAAATTATGGTCTGCAAGCAACTTATTTCTCTTCTTGAGATCTTAATTAGAGAAAAATATGGATCAACAGAATTAGAATAAAAAAAAATAGAAATATAGTTGGTGTTGGCATTGTTTTCTAAAAAACTTGAACCTCAAAGGAGTTGAACATACACTTGAAAATTGTTCAGAGTGCAGTTTTCAAAAAACAAATATACATAATACAGAACATAAATGAATAAGTAAGAAGAGGATGAATGTATCACATCATGGACCACAAAACATTGAAAAGGTTACAATAAAAAAAATAAGAAGCTGATAAGAAAAATGGGGTTAGAGAACAAAGAAATCGTGCAAGGATTATTACTACAGAACACTGATATCCAAAAGGGCCTATAAAAACTTCCAACTGTTTCCTTGAGACACATGAGACTTTTAATCAACCATGCACCAACATGTGTCCACCTTATGCTTGAAACTTTTTTCATGAGCTATCATCTTTTATTTTGTTAGTCAACGATGAACCAAAATGAGGAGGCAAGAATAATAATTTCCCACTTATTTGATGAAAAACATTTTCTTAATCCACTTAGTTAGTCCCATGCTCTAGTAAATGATATAATGATTCCAATTTACTATAATTCTACAATAGACCCATACAGATTTGAAACTACAAAAATGGGACCAAATAAAATACTTACACAAACAACTTGAGCTTCTCTATTGATGTATGTTCCATATTTCTTCTTATGAGTTAGGATATACAAGTTACCCATACTCACTTGTTGTCCAGTTTGACTCATCTAGATTAGGAATTTAAATAATTTAATCATAAGTTTAATTAGAAAATAATTCTATAATTGAATTTGGATAAATATGGAAAGAGCATAATAATTAATATTAAGTCATTTATCTGAAGGAAAGTGTAAGCATCGGGTATTTCGCGGTATAAATGGATACCAGTGAAGTAATCTGAAAAATAGAAATAAAAATATGAATACTCCTAGAAAAATATTTAGGTTAAGAATATCAAATTTATAATGTAAATAATAAGCAGTGATGTCATAACTAATATCGGCTATTTCACAATAGAAAATGCGTAACGACAAAGTGTCTCGAAAAATTAATGTAAAAATATGATAATTCCTAGAAAAATGTCTAGATCCAGGATATAAAATTTTAAAGTTAAACGAAGAGTAGAACAAATTAAATTAATATTGTTAGTTTAAATGGGTGCACTTATAAATAGAAAGTGGCACACAACCTTAGGGCATTTGAACACTATTCCAGCCACTCCTTTTCTTCTTGCATGACTGCCTTGTTTAGTTATCCATTGTGCCATTGCTTTGCTTCCAAAAACTTGTGACTTTTTCACTAAATCCCATCAAAGTCTCCATCTTTACCCACTTGAGCATTGCTAAACATTGAAAGCAAGTATCTTGGAAGAGAGAAATCTCTTCTTGGAGAGTGTTAGTTTCTATTTTGGTGAGGGTTGAGGGCTGCCATTCTTTGTTGAGTGGGTTGGAGCCATTTACACATACATTGGAGCTCAAGGAGCCATCTTTGTGGAGAAAGAATCAAGTTTTGGAAACCATTTTCGTGCTCCTTGCTGGTCAAAGGTGGATAGTAGGCTAGGAACCTCCTAGAGCACTTCTTTTCTCTGTTTTGAAACTTCGGGTATACACCTCAACTCTTATCTTTGAGTTTCTTTGAAAAGAATGGATTTTTAACATGTAAAATGAAAGAACTAAGTAACCTTGATGAAAACAAGCATGAATATATATAAAAGTGGTAGGTTTGATGAATATATATACAAAACGCATTTTTGGAAAACTGTCGCAAAATATCTCGATAGTGGAAAACCAATATTAGGATATTGATATACTAATATGATATCCGGATATCGATATCCCGATATTGATATCCTGATATTCCTTCGGTAATATCCTGATATTTTGGTCTGGAAAGCAAGGAACCTATTTTACTAAAAACTTGATATCTTGAGCTATAGAGCTCAAAATTGAGTAAAGTTTGGACCTATTTGAAGCTAACACATAGAGCTACAAACCTGTAAAATTTTAGATCCATTGGACAAGTGGATTAATCGTAACGTAAGTTTGAATTCGTATCTTGGTTGCTGGAAATTCAGTTTGTAGCAGTCACTTTGCGAAACACATAATCAGATTTTTACCACTCCAAATGAGGCATATAATATGTCGTTGTAAGTCTTGAGATGTCTATTTTAACATACTATAATCTTAGGATTTTTGGTAATGATTTGCAAAACCAGTTTTAAAAATAGTAAACCCGGTTTAGTGCTTGGGGTTTTGAGAAAAGCCTGCAGTATGCTAAACGAAAAAAAAAATGTTCTGTTTGACATGAAATTGTAGGATATGATTATTAATGATGTTTTTGCCATTAAACCATATTGTGACTCGCTGGATTGTTTGGTTGTTGGTGACCACGTTGATATTGAGTTGGTATTAGAGGACTTTATCGTACAGGTAAGCTTTTGGTCCTCGGTTTAATCCACTGTTTGTTCCACGGTTTGGTTTATGTGCATGGTACATTTTTTTGGAAATTATATCTATTGATGTTATGACAATTGGATATATTGTTAAACTGAATTCTGTTATAGTGCATTGCTACATGTATATGTAGGTGGGGTAGTGTGCAAAACACCTGTGTGGGGTTCCTGAGCAGGGTGGACTCCATGTTAGAGGTAGAACTCCAGCAATGTGGGTATAAGGTGAACTCCTTATACTTTTGGGTAGGTTGCAGATGTAAGGACCCACACTGTTAAATTAGAAATTTAATTAATTAATTATGAGACTAATGAGATAATTTCATAATTGACCCTAATAATTATGAGAAGGCTTAAATAATATTGGTAAGTGATTAATAATGTGGAAAGTCATTTTTCTGACGAAAAGTGCAGATATCAGTTCTGCTCTACGCTATAAATGCGTACCGATGAAGTATCCCAGAAAACTATAATAAGTGTGAGAATATTCTTAGAATAATATATAGGACTAGCATAACAAGTTTCAGGTCAAAATAATGAGAACTGGTGTCAGGACTGATACCGGCTTCGTAAAAGCGCGTACCGGCAAAGTGATGCGAAAAATAAAATAAAAATATGATAAATCCTAGAAAAATGGCTAGGTTCAGAATCCTAAATTTGAGATTAAAATGATAAGCGTAGCTATTAGAGCTAATACAGTGTGATTAAAGTTAATAAGCCTATAAATACTAAAGGGCACAAAGCCCTAGGCTGATACTCAGCCATTTTATACGTGACCCGTGTGCCTCTCTTTTCTAACTTGGTGTCTTCCCCTCTTTCCACCACCATTTTCTCCATTGAAACCTCTAAAGGGATCACCTTTGTTCACATTTCCTCCATCAAAGTGGTATAGATGAGTGAGAGCAAGCTTGTGAGAGTGTGTGGTCTCACATTCTGAGTTGTGTGGTTGCTGTTTGGGTGAGTGGGGGGCTGTGTTTCTGAGTTGGTTGAGTGGAGCCTTGTTCTTGTCACTTAAGGCTTCAAGGAGCCACCTTTTGGTATAAAGGACCCATCTTGTAGTGCATTTTCGTGTCATTGCAAGGTCAGCACCTTGGGACTGTGTTGGGAGCTCCAAGGAGGAGTTTTTTTTTCTGAGTTTGAGACACTTGAGGTATACCATGATCACCTCTTTGTTATTTTCTTGATTTAAGCTTGTTTAATCCATTAAAAAATGTAACTTTGATCATTTGCGCTAAGGACTGAGATTCTGAGTCTAAAACAAGTTAATGAACATTTGTTGATGGAGTTCTTGGACTCCAAATCGAGTTTGGGCATTTAAAATGGGACTTATGCAGAGAATTCACGAAACTCTATATTCTGTCTGATAAGTATTCGAATACTTTTCGTGTAGTATTCGAATACTTATCCCTTGGTAGTCGAATACTCCTTGCAAGAGTATTGAGATACTTTTCTGAGAAGAAAAGTATTCGAATACTGTTGAATAAGTATTCGAATACTGGGTAGTATTCGAATACTATGGTATTTGTATTCGGATACCTGGTGCTATTGGGATACTGGGAGAAAAGTATTCGGATACCTTGTGGTATGCGAATACTTAAGTGAAAGTAGTCAAATACTTTCTGGAGACATGGAGTATTCGAATACTCATCGAGGAGTATTCGAATACCTCCTGCAGAATTTGCATGAAATGACTTAAAATGAGTTGGAAAGTCTTAATCACTTAATGGAATCTTGAGCAATGATTATTGATGATTAATTATTGTATAAACAGATTGTGATTGGGCTGTTTGTGGGCATTGAGCTAGTGTGAGCTTGGCTTGGATAGTTAGCTTGCGAGGTAAGCTTTCGTGTCCTCGGTTTAGCCATTGTTGGTTCCACCATACCCTATGGGGGGATGGTTTATATGCATGATGTGTTTTCATGTATTGATTTTGAAATGTTGTTGAGTTGTTATGTGCTAATGTCTTATAATATGCACGTGTTGTTCCACCTAGACAGTAAGCGTGTGTATGTAGAAGACATGCCATCGGGTGATTCTGTGAGTGGGTGCAAGTGGTGTCTTGCACTAATGTAGGTAATAGACGTATGTAAATCCTGTATTTCTCTGGTCAGTAGAATAGTTGACACACATGACATGATTATTCTGCTGCATTGCACTGATTTTGGAACTTATATTATATTACTGCTTTTGAACTTATATTACACATGTAAGTGAGCTTGGGGTGGAGAAATCCTTGAGGACCCCATGTCTTATTGAGATTTCTGTTTAGAGATCTCACCCCACGTTTGGGGCACATATTTCAGGTTCAGGTAACTCGGGGATTGAGACCTCGGGCGGCAGGAGGCCGGAGCTGAGTTGAGATTTATGCTTTATGATGATATGCTTGGATTATGCTTGGATGCTGACCTATTTTACAATTATTATCATGTTGTTGTTGTTGAGACTCTGTTGGGCTTGTTTCCTTATTTGATGAGCATGGGGGTTGTCCATGCCACATTGATTGACTATGTCTGATTTTAGGATTGAGTTGTATACATGTATCAGAACGATGGTCTGGACTACGCGTTATAGTTCCGTGACTAAGATACTCGCATATTTATATTATGAGGTCATTCAGTGTAGATAGCTGTTTATTTGCAATTACATACATGCAATGTTTTAAAAGGATTAAGTAATCAACTTGGAAATTGTTAATGACATCATAATTGAAAATAAAAAGTTTATTCCGCATTTTTAATTAAGCGTGACTTAATACGATGATATGAAAATAAACCGGGTATACACGCGGTGTTACAGCAGACGTGCGTAATACCTACATTATTCTCTGGCCAGTAGGATTATTATTGTGCACCCACATGATGTATGTTTGAGGATGCATACACACATGACATGGACATATGCGGCATTGCACGCTCATTTGATATATTGTATGGCATGCTCATTTTATATACTGCATTGTTTACTGCTATAAATGCCCTGGTATAGCCATTCCCCTTATCTTGTTATTAATCTGCTTCTTTATATACTGTCTGCACTACTTTAGAACTTATATTATACATGTAAGTGAGCTTGGGGTGGAGGATCCCTTGGGGACCCCTTGTCTTACTGACATTTTTGTTAGAAATCTCACCCCTTTTGGGCATATTTTTCAGGAGATGACGTTCGTGAGACAGACACGGATAGAGGCAAGAGGTCGACATAGAGATTTCATTATTATTATGAGCCATGCATATTATGATTATTTATGTTTCCATAATGACACTTTATTATGACTAGATTTGATGGATTGTGTTGATATTTGTGGTGGGCATATAGGTTATCTATGCCACTATTAAATAATCTGTGTATTTGTTGACATGGGTATTTGTATCGTAGCAGCATGAGTTATGGATGCTTTTGAATTGTTATTACGAGTACGAGATATTTTAGATTTATTTTAGTGTTACAATTACATAAGTATGGTTATTAATGTGAAAAGTTAATCCACCACGAAGATTAACATTGAGTATTTAAATAAAAGAGTATATTGCTTTCGTGATTAATTATTGCAAGTTGCGCTTTAAATACTATTTGTATGTTAATACACCGGCTGCAGACAGGGTGTTATATTTTATGGTATCAGAGCAAACTTTCTAGCGAAAAATCATTATGTATTGCAATAACATAGGATATCTTGTGCATGTTAGGATGTCTTGTGAGTTACTCTTAAAACTTTTCATGATGATGAATGTGTGACCGCTGGGTATGGGCCTGATCAACTCAAGTCTTTGTGTAACATGTGCAAAGTTATGGTTAACTTTAGGAGTGCTCGAGGGACAACAAATGGGAGTTCAGATCCCATTGCAGCTGCATTGACAGCGATGCAGGCCGCTATGCAAGCTGAGTTAGGTGCAATTAGAGAGGCTAATTAGGCTATTGTAACATCCCACATAATTAGGAAGTTGTGTAAATTGAAATTAGGAAAATGGAAGCATGTCTTGAATTCGAATTACATATATATTTAGGGTGGAATTAATTTGAGTTAGGAAAATTATTTTAATTGCAATTATGGGTGAGTATATATGTTCGGAACTCGAAACCCTAGTTAAAAAGGATAAGATTAATTTGATCGTAATATATAAAAATAAAGTTAATGCGTAAAAGGCACATGAAATAATAATTCGTAGGGTACATGAGGTAACAAGTGACCCATTAGGGAGTGATATTTTTGGACCCTAATATCCTAAGAGGGCGACGGCCCAAATCCCATTGGAGGACTTGCAATCAGCCCAAACACCCTTATCCCTTAACCTTTAGCTAATCCTCACACATATCCTAAGAAATCTGCATGGTTGCTCTACATTGGTCAAGTACTAACACATGGCAAAGCCCATCCACCCTTGTATCCCTTTTCATGCGCATGGAGTAGGGAGAAAGCAAGCTGATTGCTTATTGTAGTAGCCAAACTCAACCAGCCTTGCCAACCATGCAACCAATGGGTGTTAAGCAAACTGAATTGTGTCATCTTTTGGGTCAGCATTCAAACCCTTCTCTCTCTCCCTCTATGCGTTAGTTAGTGAACCTCAAAGCTGGTTTCTTTCATCCTCTATATTCAAGGACATAACTCAGCCTCTCATCTCCTATTCCTCCCAAAAATCGCAAGTTCATTAGTAAACAACACAAAGCAAAATTTGCATCTTCTTCCATTCATCTCCTCCTTCAAACCGTGAGCCTCATGAGAAGACCACAAAACTCCTAAGCATATTCTCCTTCCCTTTTCCTTGTTGGCCGAACCTCATCTAGCAAGAAGGTAATGTGCTTTCCTCTTCTTTGTTTCTATACACTCCACTCGATTTTGATGGAGCCATTTCACTGTTTGCATGCAGCTAAAATATGAAATTTTGGAGCATAAGAAGGTTGAGGGTGTTGTTCATTCCTTGGCTGCTACCCCCTTGGCCGATTGGTGATTATTTGGGTACACACAAGGAGGTATGAGTCGGACCTCAAGCTTCCTTTTTTCCTCACTGGTTCGGCTTGCATGTGTCTTTTAGGGGGGGGGGGGTTAGATTTTTGCCGTTTCTACTTCCTTTCTTCTGCCCTTTTGGACCGCCTAGACCTAGTGCTTGCAAGCACAAAGAATTGATTTTGGATCTTGGAAAATAGCCTCCATCATTGGTTAGACTGTTTTGTTGGACTAGATTGATGTGTCTAGCTTTGCATGAGCTAAACTTAAATGTACAGCATGCTTATAGATCCCCCTAGCGCACCCATAGGCTTAGTAGAGTTGGATATGTAAATAAATATCGTGAGCATCTTTTTCATGCTAAAAACTGAATCTGTATGTGTTAGAGACTTTGGATTTTATCACTGTTAACAAATTGGTAAATTAATACGAAGTCAGAAATTAGTTTAGTGTAAGAATCATGGTAATTCGATTAACACCAAGGGTTAGGAGGCATGAAAATTGCTTGTGAATTATAGGAAAGCTTGAACGAAAATTCTGACTTGTTGTACAGTTGAATTAGGTGCGCAAATCTCTAATCAAAGGTGACTGATTTTTGTGTTTCTTGGGTTGAGAATTTGGACACACCAAGGTAAATGTTAGGTGGTTAAACCTTTGTGACTATTAGCTAGTCCTTGAACTTCTGAATTGTTGCTCACGTGAACCACTATATGTATATATTCTGCTAGAAAATATTTGTAATCTGCCCTTGTACTTGGACTTGTTGAAATTCGATTTTGGAGACACATGTTATTCGAAATGTTGGGTGTAAAAAAAAATCCATGTGAACTATGGTATTCTGATTTTGATTTTTGTCATGCTCATGTACATCATAAATCCACATATTTTTCATGTGCGTGTGAAACAAAACATAGCATGACATGCATCAATATTCATGCAGTTTTGGAAACCGTAAATTTTATGAAAGGAAACATTTGTTTGAGCATGCATCATATAAGCATCCTTCAGGTACCAGGGAGAAGGAATCGTGTCTCAGTTCGCATAGGTCTCAGTTGGAATTCCCCTCTGTTAGGGCCAAATGGAATCTCCGTTGAGTTAGTTAGAATGTGCACTGTAGTGCTATGACATACATTACTCTGGCGTTATATACGCATTCTGTTGCATTTTAGTATCTGTTTGGAAAGTATTTGATGATGCGGCTATTTTGGAAATCTTGTATCTAGACTAATACTGTTGCACTGTTGGTTTTCTATCACACTACTGGGATTTTTTTCACCCCTTTTTGGGGCTCAATTTTTATAAAATTGCAGGAGGACGAAGAAGCATTTGATGAAGTATTTGTCTTGGAAATATATTGTTTGATTCTGCTATTTAGAAACTCTGTTGTTTGTCCACTGTTTCTGTTGTTGTGTGCTGAATATTCAAAGTTGATGTAATATTTTGAGAGACCGACAAATGTTGGAACCGCATCTTATCTTGCTGTATTTTGGATTTTATGTTTTGCATGTAACTTGTGTAACTCTAGTATTCTATTTGCAAAAAAAAAATTTCTACCTGATTTAAATTCGGATCTTTAAACTGAATTAGCGAGCACTTTGCGAGTTCTGTTTCTGGGGCTACGGACCTTCGAATGAGACATAATTTATATGTACGTAAAGCCCATATGTCTATTTTCAGATTATAAAACATTCATAACTAACGCATGTATTTTCGATTTTATACGATTTTTACAATACAGACAGGTTTTCTGAAAAGTAATTACGAATTCAACTTCAATAGTTTTTTTTTTCCTAACTGTTTTACTTACGACATTTCGATTTCAATACAAATATTTATCACGTGACTTCAGAATGCATTTCTTTAATTGAATACATAAACGCTGCGACTCTAATCGGTTTAGCAGGCATCTCCCTTGGATGCATACAAATGAGGGTGTCACAGCTATGATGGACACCATGTGAGAGACAAATTGAAATGCCACTGAGGATGTATTAGAGGCGAACCGACTAGCAAATATGACCATGATGTGAGTCATGTTGGAGGAAATGAGAACTAGTCGTAATGATGGTCAGCATCCTCTATCGTCACCACCACCACCGCATCCATTCCATCACCAGGATGGGAATGGAAATGGAGGGACGCATGTTCAGAAGGACATTGGACCGAGCAAAAAAGAAAAGAGAGCACGAGTCACTATTTCAGTATGATCCAGCCATACTACGAACCCATTGAGAACCAGGAGACGAGAGAACGCAGGCTGAGTGCTTTCCGTAAGCATAATCCACCTTCATTCAATGAAGCCTATGATCCTATCGTTGCAGCTAGATGACATCAAGCCTCGGATAAGATCTTCAGGGTGATGCAGTGCACCGATCAGCAAAAGTTTATGTTTGTCACCTACAAGCTGGAAGGAGATGCACATGAGTGGTGGACGAACACCCCTCTAGCCTATGAGATGCAGGGCCAGATTATGACCTGGCAGTTCTTTAAGTAGTTGTTCCTAGGAAAGTATTTCCCCTATGATGCTAGACTTCTGCTGCTACTGAAGGCAAGCAAAAGAAAAAGTCTCCTTCTAAGACTTCTCCAAAGGCTCCCCTCAGAAAGGGGGAACGATCCAGTCAGAGGCTAAAGAGAACCTTAGAGCACAAATGGCTCAGAGGGAACTACCTTTGAGAAATCCATCACCCTTTCTGATAAGGATGAAGACAGTGAAGATGATGTCCCCATACCCAAAAGAATCAAGACAGCAGCTCACCTGCCAATCAATAGAGGAAACACATACCACAAAGCGTTCAATGAAAATGATCCAACTCAATGCATGTTATACATAGCTTAAACCAGCAATTCATGAAAATACTACACATCTGAAAACACTACACACTACATACAATGAAAGATCGTTTGAAAAACAATGTATCCATCTAAAAACACTACACATTACAGACGATTGGATGAAGTTTTCATACATCTTGGCACTCTGACTTCGCAAACTAACAAGCTAGGGGCTTTTGTTTTGGCTAATCTACACAGGCCCAATATAATGGGCCGACTATCCAAGGCCCATCAACACCCTACAGGTGAGCTCATAGACCTCACCTTAGGGGATTCCCTTCTCCCCTGCATAACTCACCATTGTACACACACGATGGTGCGGTAGTGTCTCACTACAACAATGAGGTCTTGGCTAATAGTTTTTTGGCTCATTTTTCTCTCTTTCATTATTAGAGAATATTCTTCCACCCATATATACCCATCTTCTCCTACCGAAGAGGCACCTAACATTACATACTTTCATGAGCTATTACTTTGTTGAATTTTAGAATCATCATAGCCTTCACACACACTCCATTCGTATCCTCATCCGCGACTGCTTACGATGAGTCATCTTGAAGTTAGCTCTATACTACTGCCTCCTTGAACACTTATACAAGATACAATATATTTTGAGGGATACACACCTAGCTCTCCTTCCATAATAGTTAACTAATGAAAAAGCAGTAAATAAGTGTAGTGCTTTTGGCTATAAACTTAGTGAAAATATTTTCTCTTGTTGTAGGAAAATTATTTTTTCATGTTGTAGAAAAATTATTTTCTCCTATCAATTATACTCCGATTTTTGTGCAATATTTTCTTTTCTTTTTTTTATCTTTTTTTAATAAATATGGACCCCATACAAAATATGTTCATAATATGAGAAAATTTTCTCCTACTACATTAGAAAATTAAAACCCATAAACTTACCTTCCCTTTTAGAAGCCATAACCCGTCTGTGGTTTGCTTTGGAATTCTTTGTTAGGGTACTATGCAGAACTATCCTTGGAAAGTTAACCCACAGATGGTGGGGGTAATAATGTACAAAGTTGGAGGAAAAACTTGCCGAGCGAGGTGGAGGATATGCAATCATTGTTAAGGGATATGATGTTGCATCATAATATCATATCATTAGTACTAGTTAGAAAGATTTCACAATTCACATGGAAACAAGAGTAATATGAGCTTAAGCTCTATGTAAAACCAACTTGGACATTTATTTATGGTAAAAATAAAATTGTTGATCATGCAAATATGCCCAATTTATCTTAATTTGAGTCAATTGATTTGGATCTAAAAAGAAAATTACATAAGAAATCATATTTTGTTGTGTCAAGATAAGAAACATTTTGCTGCCATTATGTAAAAAGACTAAAACAACTCATATGAAGTTGCTCACGGGAAAACTAGAGAGACTCAAATTCTAGGTCGGATTAGACGGATTCATTAAGACTTTAGATATCGGTTGTTACAAAAATAATAATAATAATAACGATAAAAAGAGATGATGAAAAGTCTTAAATATTACAAAAGCATTGAAAAAACTTTCAATTCTAATGGTAAGTAAATAATACTTTTTGAGAAAGGATAAATTTCAAATTAAAGGAAAATAATCATTGGGAGGGTTTATTAACCATGATAATATTTAAGTGATTAGTCAATGCTATCAACCAATTTTGTCAAATTCGAGTTTCTACGTAGAAACGGAAAGGGGTGGTAGAAATGTAAAACGTAGAAACGACACGAAACATAAAGTTTCTACTTTCTACCACTTAAGGTCAAGATACAAAATTATATATATGCAAGTAAAAAAAATCACATAATGAACATGTGTATTGAGCCACTTATCTATCTAAAAAAGAAAACTATTTTTCATAACCAAGTATCAAAATTATAAATAGTGATAATTAACAAGTAATGGATAACCAATCTGTTCTAACTGCTTTATACACTCTGCAGATTTTGGATCATCCTCATCAGGATATAATTTCACTTCTTTCAATTCACACATTGATCCAAAAACACAAAACAATTCTTATAGCATAACTTATAATGGAATTGCAGCTTTATAAGACATAATTATAAAATACATATATCCAAACAAAAAGATATTAAGATACTGTGAATATGATTTGGGGAAAATCAAAATTAAGTTTTTATTTATTTAATTTTTTGTAAATCTTTTTTTTTATTAAACTTTTAGTTTTAAATAAAAACGGTCAATACGGTAAAAACGTAAGTTTTTATCATTTTTGCGTTTTTACGCGATATTTCTACTAGTTTTTATCAAGGACCATTTTTATTTGAGTTTTAACATGGACCACTCTAGTAAAAACGTAAGTTTTTATGTTTTTACACTAGTTTTTGACAACAATGCTATCAACACACTCTTTATACCTTATATTTAACATTTTGTTATTTAATAAAATCTCATGGTGGTCCTATCAACAGAGAATGAACTCAAATTATTCAGTGAGTCAAGTATGAAATTTTTTCCTATAATAAAAAATATTTAAAAGATAATATTAAAAAAATCTAATATTAGGATTCCTACTCTGAATAATGTCTATTTAATAAGAAGTTTTAAAATTATAAATTAAAAAACCTACGTAATGATAAGATTTGAGCTAAAAAAATAAATTGAATGGAAGAGAGATAAAATATTAAACTCCACTCGGAGAGCCCATACAACTTTATACTCTTTCATACATTAAGGTTTTACAGTGAATAAGAATTTCTAATTTTAGAAAAATAAAATCATATTCGATAAAAAAAATTTCTCTCATTTCACTTAGTGAAAATAACAAGAAATAAGTATAAACTTTAAAAAGACTAATTGACACATTATTAATCTTCTAAAATAACAAACAACTCAAAACAAATTAAATTTTTTAAATAATAATTATTTTTAAACCTAAAAATTATGAAATAATCACACGTTTGTTTACGGGGTTTTACCATTGCAAAGTGCCAAGTATTTGTTTCTCATCCCAATAGTTGTTCATTGTAGATTGGTCAACTCTGATCATACTTGAACCATAGAATATAAAGTTGAGACTTAAACAAATGAACTAGTGTGTGGCATTGGTTGCGTGAATCATGCCTAAATCTATATAAAATTATTTTTTGTTCAAATTTAAAACTTCAATTATGTGAGTTAGGTACGAATTTTATCAATAAAATGATGTATTATTATCTAAGACTTGATCAAAACTATAAAGTCAAGGGTCAAGAGAGTTAATGATGCATTTCAATTATTGAGCAGTATTGTTGAACAAAACCATCAAACACCAAGATTTCAAAGTGATTATGAATAAACGAACCTTCAAACAGAAAAGAACCAATCAAACTGTTTATTGAAAAGATACAGCTTTTCAAAGGGGAGAGTTGTGGTTTCAAATTGCAATGACCCGTATGGTTCTATTTCCAAAGTAAAAATGAAAAGATCAACAAGTTACAAATTCCATCACAACCATGGATAAATTTTTGCTGTTCCAGAGGATATAAAGATCCATTTTAGACAAGGAATACAAAACAATCAGGTATAAAAAAAAGGACAGAAAATCATATAGACATGCAAAGCACAAATCTGTATATGCAAAGATTTGCAATCAATCAGAGGCAACATTCTAGGGCACAGCAACAACATACTCCAGCACAACTGCAAAAAAAGAGAGAGTCAAAAATAAAGTTCAATCATTTTGAGTCTTTTAATAAATCAATAGAATAAAAATAATCCTCGTTAAACCCGACTAAGGAGTGTTGGGTTAAAAAAAAAAAAATAGAAAATCAAAACAAAGGAAAATAATTAAATTAGATAAACACAAAGACTTTGCCTATGAACTCACCATCCTTTCCAGAAACCCTCACCCCTGCTAGTGGTTTTCACTGGAACACTTTCTTGGGGGTACCCTTCAGGATCATCCTTGGTGGGGTAACCCATAGGTGGTGGTGGAGTAACAGATGGAGCTGGAGGGTTGGTCTGACCCACTAGTAGAACAAGATAAGACACTAGTTAGGTATAAAAGATCACTGTTTTCCTATAGATATGGATAATTCTAGCTACCAAAAACTGTATAAACAAGTTAATAATTCTAGCTTTGAATAAAAAACATGGATTTTTCAGCACCCAGATATGATCAATTCATCTATTAATTCTATGATGTAAAAACCATGCATGTTTTGTTCAATACTTTAACTACAAAAAAAAAAAAAAAAAAAAAAAAAAAAAGATGAGGAAGAACAAATTTCTTCATGATTGAGGTGAATTTTGATGAGAGAATGATCAATTAATCATATTCAATTATTCAATTTAGAAAACAAAAAGACCTACCAGAAGTTTCTTGTTGATCGATATTGTGACTCATGGTTATGATGAAGCTGCTCCTGATTTTTTTTTGTACAATGAGGCAGAGACAAAAGAGTGATTAATTGATTATGGAAAGCACAGAAAAGTAAAGTTAGTATAAATAGCTATTTGGGGTTGCTTCGACGACTTTATGGTATTAAGGAAAAACGCGTGGTGAACTTGGGGAAGTGTTAACAGAAGCCTGTTTGATTATTGTTCTTCTAGAAAACAATATTTTTTTTATGGAAAATTAAAAAAAAAAAAATTCTGCTCCTATTTCTTTTTCTTTTTTTGTTTTGTTTTTTGTTCCGTCTGCGCACGAAAGAGCCAATTATAATGTCCTGAATTTTATTTTATTTTTCATGGAGTAAGGATTATGTCTTGAAAATATTTAGACACGTTCCTGGGATTATTTAGGTACCAAACTATGAAGTCAACCAAAATAATGAAAAACAAAAATACTTAATATCTTAATTTTAAAAAGATAGTCTACACTTTCCTTTTGTAGTTATTAATATGGGTTTTATAAGAGTTATGTTGTAGGAAAAATGATTGTGTAATGTTATAGAGATTCATTTTGCGTGTCGTAATTTCTTTTTTTTTCTTCAAAAAGTGTGGGTCCCACAAAATGTTGTGTGTGTAGGAAAATTTGTTGTGTCATGTTAAATGACAAATACAAATCCCTATTAATATATAAAGAAGTATCTTAACTTAAAATCTTAAGGTATTGAGTGAAATTTTTTAATGACTTATATTATTTTCTAACATATTCTCTCACATAAGAATTTTTTGAGCTTGAAGCGTGAATATTATACAGATTCAATTTTTTGTTTACCTTGTGCTTATTTTAATTTCACTAGAAAATAGAGGTAATGAGAATCAAACTCTTCACTGTATTGTTAATAAAGTTGTGATATCATATGATGAACTACTTCTACCAAAATTTTAAGATATTAGGAGAAATTTTTTTAATAATTTATATTATTTTCTACGATAATAATAAGTTAATAAAAAATAATAAATTCTTCTGTCAACAAAATCTGTCTTGTAAGTTGTCCAGCATCTTTAGAGGAATATCCAGTATTATCTAATTAATTAATGTAGAAAATAATAAATATTAAAATTTTAGTGGCTAACAGATGCAGCGTGGATGCACAATTATGCTGTCTCAGCATGACTGCACATGGCCTATGGCCTTGGTTTTGGCAAGTTCCTAATAAATGGTAATTTTGTTGTAGGTGGACAGTGGTTTGTCGTTATTAGATGGCTGACAGCTATTCTTTGGTGGGCGGTTGATTCATATTTTGTGTTATTTTAATGTATCGTTTCATATTTTTGCCTTTTGACTATAAATAAGGGGAAAATATACTGGCTTAATTCATTTGGAAAATATTTTGTCAATATAATACGAAAAAACGTGTCGTAAGTATTTGTGCAATAATGTGCCCAAGGGATAAATGCACATTTCATGTGACAGATGTACAAGGATGACTGATCATGTACTAATTAGTGCCCTTATGGAGAGATAACGACCAAAAACTAAGGGGGTGTTTCGTGGGTGGTTTTTGGTGAGATGGATGGGTAGGTGAGAGTGGGATACTATGTAAGCCATGTTTGGTAGAGGGTTTAGAGAAATAAAACTAGGCAATTATTTTACCCATCTAAATCAGAGTCGTGTGTAATTTGATATGAAAAATCCACTTTGTGAAAACCACATCAGAGCTAGTATTTGAGGAAGACTAAGGAAATAAAAAATTTAGCCAGATTTTGTTGACTGAAATGCCCTTCTAATCTGAGAAACTGAGAAAGAGAGAAGAGAAGGGATACATATAATCAAATTACACGGTTTGAGAGTGTGAGTGAATACAGGTATTTTTTATCTGAATCGTAGGATTTGGATGCAATTAGCCTTTTTTATTATTTTATCTTAGAGTTGATGTGTTCATGCTAACTTAAATTTGGAAACTGAGTTTCTGAAACAGGTTTTGCACAGTTTGGTATATAAGGAAAATTTATCATGATATGGAATGATTAGACTTTCCTAGAACCTTCTCATTGTAGTGTCTTGTTGAGATTATAGTTTGTCTATGAGAAGCTGTTTCAAGTGTCCTTATAATGGCATTCTTATTCGTTAAACTGTAATGGCATGGATACATTTCCCTTTCATAAATATCAAAAAAAAAAATTATGAAGAAACACATAGAAACACATAACGAAAGACGAATGTTCCTTGTATAGATGTTCAATGATACACTCACGCATCCATTTAGATTCAAAATTTACAAGGGGTATTTTCGGTTTTTCAATATATTTTCCTATCAATATTTTACCTTCAACCAAACATAGATTTAGTAAACTTAAATCGATTTTCCTGGTAATATTTCGGCCTACCAAACAGTTTTTTTAAAATTTGCCTAGTAAATTTGCTTTCTCACTATTTTCCCATTAATCATATTTCCCTAGTAAAAAAAATTTACTCCTCTACCAGACACCCCCTAAGGGTGTTCCTGATTTGGATTGCATTAGTTTTAAAATAAAAATTATCTCATCCAATTCTTTTAGTTTGATCATTTAATCATTTATTCAGTTTAGATTTTTTTTTAAATCCAATTCAATTTTATTCGATATGAATTGGATCGATTTTTTATTTTTTCAAAAGCCTAAAATTTTAGTCATATAAATCACTAGCAATATCAAAATAAAGTCATATAAAATTATAAATTACAGAAAATTCAAGTTTTCAAACTAAAACAAGTATTAAAACTCATGAAAAGTTAAAATAGATTAATAAACAATAAAAGAAATAAAACAAGATAATTTGCTATCAATAACATCCAAGATTCCAAGTCTACAAAACAACAAAATCCCAAGTCACCATCTTTCAAAAATATTAAATACATAATATATTGGATCGATTTTCATTAATCAAATCAAAAATCGATCCAATTCAATTAAAATATGCAGGTTATTTCGATTTTTAGTTTTTCGGTTAATTCTGTCATCGATTTTTCGGTTTGATCATCGTGGTTTGAATCGGTTTGGATCGGTTGATGAACACCCCTACCAAAAACAAACATAATGCACCATAACTTTATAGGATGTGGCAGCCATATTTGGTTAGTGTATAAATGATTGACCTATGATAGGCACAATGTAACGCCTGACCACTTGCAAGCATCAACGACTATCCCCACACACTAACATGAGACTTTTCAGCGTGCTTTGTCCTCACTCGCACACTTCTCGGGAAAACTTCCCAGAAGGTCACCCATCCCTGAATTGCTCCAAGTCAAGCACGCTTAACTATGGAGTTCTTCCGATCCGGGATACCAAAAAATAGATGCATCTTGTCAGTATAGATAGTACCAATTAATTCTTATAAGCTATCATCAGCTATGTTATCCTATACCAGCACAATCTTTAGAATCCCTCTATTTCTGGTGTTATTCGATTCATTCATGTACCCCTCCTGCTGATAGTACGCTAGCTCTTCCACTAACCATACATTCAATTGTACATTAGCTCTTCCACTAACCATACAATTGTCAGCACTCGGGATGTTACATGCCCACCAGCTTCCGCCTGGTTCGTCCTCGAACCACACCATACTGGATGAGAGGCCATGCTTTGATACCACTTGTAACGCCCGTCCACTTGCAAGCATTAACGACTATCCCCACACACTAACACGAGACTTTTCAGCATACTTTGTCCTCACTCGCACACTTCTTGGGAAAACTTCCCAGGAGGTCACCCATCCCTGAATTGCTCCAAGTCAAGCACGCTTAACTGTGGAGTTCTTCTGATCCGGGCTACCGAAAAGTAGATGCATCTTATTAGTATAGGTAGTACTAATTAATTCTTATAAGCTATCATCAGCTGTTCTCTCCTATACCAGCACAATCTCTGGAATCCCTCTCTTTCCGGTGTTATTCGATTCATTCATGTACCCCTCCCGCTGATAGTACGCTAGCTCTTCCACTAACCATACATTCAATTGTACATTAGCTCTTCCACTAACCATACAATTGTCAGCACTCGGGATGTTACATGCCCACCAGCTTCCGCCTGGTTCGTCCTCGAACCACACCGTACTGGATGAGAGGCCATGCTTTGATACCACTTGTAACGCCCGGCCACTTGCAAGCATCAACGACTATCCCCAAACACTAACACGAGACTTTTCAGCATGCTTTATCCTCACTCGCACACTTCTCGGGAAAACTTCCCAAGAGGTCACCCATCCCTGAATTGCTCCAGGTCAAGCACGCTTAACAGTGGAGTTCTTCCGATCCGGGCTACCGAAAAGTAGATGCATCTTGTTAGTATAGGTAGTACCAATTAATTCTTATAAGCTATTCTCAGTTGTGCTGTCATATACCAGCACAATCTCTGGAATCCCTCTCTTTCCGGTGTTATTTGATTCATTCATGTATCCCTCCCGCTGATAGTACGCTAGCTCTTCCACTAACCATACATTCAATTGTACATTAGCTCTTCCACTAACCATATAATTGTCAGCACTCGGGATGTTACACACAACATTTGCTCCTCGGTGTGAGGTCAATCATGAGATGTTGTGTTTATATCCGCTACAACATGAGCTAGAAGGAGACTATTTACGCATGTTATTTTTAGACCGTTATTAAGGTCATTGGGGAGCGAACGAGGGTGATTCAGAGAAAGAGCTACTATACACAAGCACATATCTATTGCTCCTTATTGGTGGTTGTTTATTATAAGACAATTCGTCGAACAATTTTGTTGTATGGTATATTCACTTCTTGGGAGGGAATTTTGAGGACACTACCACCTATACTTCGAGAGCGGCAGTGCTTACACACTTATTCAGAGAACTATGTTAGGCGAATAACCCTACTCAGAAGGAAATGGTTGGTTGCTCTGCAATGCTGCATTTATGGGATTAAATCATATTCTCGCCCATCCCACCTGTTGTTCTACCCGCAAGAGATACAACAAACCATTATGGATGAAGGTATAGCAACATCGCATTATATTTATAATAGTTTGTGTAGCTAATGTTGGATTGCTTACATAGATATTCCAGCCATGTTTTCTTTTTAGGTTTAATTTGCACAGGCATATCCCCTGTTACAAGCCCAACAGCTAATTAGGGCTGGCAATATGGGCCAGCCCGCCCCGGCCCGCCCCGGCCCGCCACTAGCCCGCCCCGGCCCGTTTTGATAAAATGGGTTGAATTGAGTAACCCGGCCCGTTTTATGAGTGGGCTGGCGGGCTACGGGCCAGCCCGCCTAAAATAAAAAATATATAAAAATAAAATACAAAAAATTAAATTCTGCATAAAATCACATAAAAAAATCTGCATAAAAGCATACAAAAATCTGTATAAAATCCTAATGTGCTTATGAAACCAAGAAGATCAGTGTTTAATAATCTGCATATAAATATGCATCTTTCAATCCAAAAATAATAATAAAAAAATAAAATCATATCAGGATAAAATAGAATAACAAAACAAGTAACAAAGTGTTGTATGAGCAGTCCACAACAATTCAAAAAAGCCACTTGCAAGCAGAGAAATCTAAGATACGGAGCTACATAACAATTGAGTAACCTAAAAAAAAAAAAAAAATGACTTGGCGGGCTGACCCATATGGGCTGGCGGGTTTGGCGGGGCGGGTTTGGCGGGCTGGTGGGTTGAAAGACTCAACCCAGCCCGCCCCATTTGGCAGGCGGGGCGGGCCAGCCCGGCGGGCTCAGCCCATTTTGCCGGCCCTACAGCTAATGGCCCAGCCTTGGACAACAATGAGACAGTTAGGCCCATTCGAAAGAGAACAGAAGCAGTGTGGCTGAAAGATTACTCTTGTAAATGAAGAGTCCAATTGTAAGTAGTTGTGTATAGTTGAGAATAGGATCCAGTGACAGGTGTACTGAGTAGTGAACACGTGTAATAGGAATAATACAAATAGAATGCTTGTATTTAGGGATATTCATCATTGATAATAAAGAAATTGTCTCTTTCAGTTACCTTTGTTCTTCTTTCCCCTGTTCTCTCGTTACAAGGTGTAACATCTGGTGCTTTCATCATGCGGATTCAAGATGTCGCTGAGGAACTTCGATCGGAATTTCAACAAGAAATTCAGTCTACACGTTCTGATCTTACTCAGAAGCTGGATCAACTTACTGAGTCGGTGTTAACTTTGGATGCAAGATTGAAGGATTTCATGGCCCATTCTCGTGATTCAACGCCAACCTCTTCAGAAAAACCATGCATCTACTTCCGATGGTCCTCACCCTCTTTTCCGTCAGCCAGAAACTCCGGAGCAGCGAGTGCTGAAATCGGTGAAGGTGGAGCTTCCCCCTTTCAATGGGTCTGATCCTAGTAATTGGATTTTTAAGGCTGAAATGTTCTTTCAGATGCAAAATGTTCCACCTTTCATGAAGGTACAACTTGTCGGCATGAGAATGGAGGGCCAAACATCACCGTGGTTCCAATGGATGTTTACTTCGGGGATGATCAACCAGTGGGAAGATTTTACGCGCTCATTGAGACAGAGGTTTGGAGCTTCAGCCTTTGTTGATTTGAAGGGGGCTCTTTCCAAATTATCCCAATCAGGTACTCTCATGGAATATATTAGGGATTTTGAGTCCTTATTAAATCAGGTCCCTGGTTTTAATGATGATGTGTTAAGGAGTTTTTTCATCTCGAGCCTTCAACCTGATCTTCGAGGAGCCATTCAACTTCAATGGCTGACTTCCCTTCATCATGCTATGCAACTTGCATATGCATATGATACTCACCATGAGCAGTTACGCTCATCCCTTGTTCCCACCCAGAAGAAAACCCCATACTCTTCACATCAACCCACAACTACCTCCAAATCCAGTTCTTTTTCATCGAGTTCGAATACTGTAGCCTCCAATTCTACTACCCCACTCCAGAATATACTTCAGCCCCTTTCATCCCAAACATCTACCTTGCCAGTTCGAAAGTTGTAACCTGAGGAAATTCAAAGGAAAAGGGACCTTGGGATCTGTTTTACATGTGACGAGAAATGGAATTCAAAACATAGGTGCAAAGCTAAGATGCTTATTTTAATTAGTGAAATGGAGGAAGAACAGGATACGGAGGAGGAAATTTTGTGTCTCCTGATCACAAAGAGGTGTCAGATACGGCTACCTTGCACGCACTATCGGGTTCCTTGAGGCCCAGGGCACTAATTCTTGATGCACAACTTCTCAACCATGCAGTAAGGGTATTAGTTGATTCTGGTCGCTCTCATAACTTTATAAATCAAGAGCTAGCCATTAAACTGAAGTTGCATATGATCCAATCGAGAGGAATGAAGGTGTTCATGGGAAATAGTGACTTTTTGTTCTGTGATTTAAAATGCAGTCAGATTCAATTGTTCATTCAACATCATTCCTTCTTCGTGGATTTTTGGGTATTGGAATTGCATCAATTAAATGTCATATTGGGTATGACTTGGCTGGAGAGTTTGGGACGTGTTACTCATGATTATCTGGGCCAATCGATGGAATTCGTGAGCAATAACCAATGGATCAAATTGCAAGGAGTTACTGATGCAGAAATTCAGCCTCCTCTTATACAGCATACAACTGCATCTTGCTGCCTATTGCTCGAGCAATCCTCCACAGAAACTGTCATGCCAGTTTTGACTGAGTTAGATGCTATGCATGACACTTTGCCTTCTGAATTATGGTCTGTTCTCCAAAAATGCAGGGTTGTGTTTCACACTCCACAATCTCTTCCCCCTTTTCGAGGCATGGATCATTCTATTCATTTGGTGGAGGGAGCAAAACCTGTTAATGTCAAACCCTATAGGTTTCCTCATCACCAAAAATCAGAGTTAGAGAAACAGGTTTCTGATCTCTTGGCTGCTGGTTTTATTCAACCTAGTCGAAGCTCCTTCTTATCTCCTGTTTTATTGGTGAAGAAGCATGATGGGACTTGGCGTATGTGCATTGATTATAGGGCTCTCAATGGAATAACAATACCTAACCGTTTTTCTATACCTACTATTGATGAGCTTTTGGATGAGCTACTAGGTGCTTCAATGTTTAGTAAACTGGATCTTAGAGCCGGTTATCATCAGATTCGCATGCTGCCTCAAGATGTCCACAAGACTGCTTTTAGGACCCATGAGGGACACTACGAGTTCCTTGTGATGCCTTTTGGGCTTACCAATGCCCCTGCCATATTCCAAGCAGCCATGAATCAGATTTTTCGTCCCTATTTGAGGAAATTCGTCATAGTTTTTTTGATGACATTCTCATATATAGTGATACTTTGGCAGATCATGCGCATCACTTGGAGCTTGTTCTTCAATGTTTGCAGCAACATAATTTTCATGTCAAACTGCCCAAATATGCTTTTGGTGTTGCTGAAATTGCTTACTCGGGCCATATTGTTTGTGTAGATGGAGTTAAGGCAGATTCCAAGAAGGTGGTTGCCATGATTGATTGGCCACAACCTTCATCCGTCAAACAGCTACAAGCTTTCTTGGGTTTAACAAGCTATTACCGGAAATTTGTAAGAAACTATGCTGAGATTGCATCACCCCTCACTGATCTGTTAAAAAGTGAGCAGTTCAATTGGTCTTCTGCTATAAATGATGCTTTTAATAAGCTCAAAACAGCCATGAGTACCACTCTAGTTCTAGGATTGCCAGATTTTTCTTCTCCTTTTGTTGTGGAGACTGATGCTTCTACTTTAGGAATTGGTGCTGTTTTGATCCATCATGGCAAACCAATCTCTTTGTTTAGCAAAAAGCTTGGGTTCCGGATGTCAAAAGCTTCTACATATGTTCGTGAGCTTTCATAAGCTTCTCGGCTATTCTTTTTCTATTGAGTACAAGCCTGGTTCTTCGAACATTGTTGTTGATGCTTTGTCTCGTCAATTTAATCCTTCTGATATGGGTTCCTTGATGCCAATGTTGTCTGAGCCTCAATTTGACATCAATGAATGCATAAAAGCTGAGAATGCCTCAGATCCGGAGCTGCTGTCTTTACATCAACAACTGGTTTCTGGTCTTCCCATTGATCCTCTTATAACAACAAAAGATGGAATTTTGTTTCACAAAGGTCAATTTTATTTGGGATCCAAGTCACAATTAAAGTCTGCACTAATTGAAGAGGCTCATTGCACTCCAATTGGTGGGCATGCTGGATCCCTTCGCACCTTTCTTCGCCTATCTGCCTCATTTTTTTGGCAGCACATGAAAAGGGAGGTTACTGCCTTTGTTAAAGAATGTGCAATCTGCTAACAAATCAAGACAGCAACATCAGCACCCTTGGGGTTACTCCAGCCACTGTCAGTCCCTGAGGCGATTCTGGAAGATCTCACATTGGATTTTATAACAGGTTTACCACCTTCAAATGGTCATTCTACTATCTTAGTGGTGGTGGATCGTTTGTCCAAATATGCCCACTTTATTGGCTTAGGCCAGTCTTATACAGCTGCAACAGTGGCTAGGATTTTTTGTGATAATATTGTGAAGCTTCATGGTTTTCCACACTCACTGATTTCTGATAGGGACCCGATTTTTATGAGCAAATTTTGGCAAAATTTATTCTCTTTGAGTGGTACTAAATTGAAAACAAGCTCAAGTTATCATCCTCAAACTGATGGACAGTCAGAGGTGACTAACCGTTATTTGGAGCAATACTTGAGAGCCTTTTGTTCTTATCAACATCATAAGTGGTCATCATTTTTATGTTGGGCTGAATTGCACTACAATTCTTCAGTCCATTCTGCTATAGGGATGTCCCCTTTCCAGGCTGTGTATGGTCGTTTGCCTCCATCTATTCCACATTATCCCCGCGGGTTGGTTTCTTTGGAAGCTCTTGATACTCTTCTATGCCACAGGAATGAAGTGTTAGCCAATTTAAAGAGCAATTTATTGAGAGCTCAAAACCGCATGAAGAATCAATCAATAAGCATCGTCGTGATTTTCTTATGGCTGCAACCATATCGCCAATTATCCGTTGCTAGACGTTCTCATCAGAAACTTGTTGTTGCATATCAATTGGATTTGCCAGCCACTTCCAAAATTCATCCAACTTTCCATATCTCTTGCCTCAAGCCATTTCATGGAAAATCAGATCTCCATTTTGCTCCACTTCCTTCCCACAGTATGGCCAATAAGCCTGTTCAAGTTCCACTTGCAATTTTAGCTACCCATTCAGTTCAAGTTGGTGGTGCTCCTCAGCTGCAACACTTGGTCCAGTGGACAGGTACAGTCCCTGAAGATGCAACGTGGGAACCTGCAGAAGAGTTGCTTGCTGTCTATCCAGGATTAGACCTTGGGGACAAGGTCTCTGTGGAGGGGAGGGTAGTTGTTACAAGCCCAACAGCTAATGGCCCAGCCTTGGACAACAATGAGACAATTAGGCCCATTCGAAAGAGAACAGAAGCAGTGTGGCTGAAAGATTACTCTTGTAAATGAAGAGTCCAATTGTAAGTAGTTGTGTATAGTTGAGAATAGGATCCAGTGACAGGTGTACTGAGTAGTGAACACGTGTAATAGGAATAATACAAATAGAATGCTTGTATTCAGGGATATTCATCATTGATAATAAAGAAATTGTCTCTTTCAGTTACCTTTGTTCTTCTTTCCCATGTTCTCTCGTTACAAGGTGTAACATCCCCCCTCCCAAGATCTGAGTTATTATCGGTCGACTCTGGATACTATAGATAGAGAGAATGTAATGATTTAAAGTGCTTACAATAGGATATGTAAGTTATGTAATATATGTTTACACTATGAAATTAACCTATAAGATTGTTTATTTTGTAACAAATTGTCTAGCAATCATGCATTGGATATCATTTTCTGGATGCATTTGCCAAGATACAGTTGTTATGGAGGGTTGTGACATTGATTATATCTTTCCATATTGTGGAGTTGCACCAACCAGATAGGGTTATGCGCCAGTTTGGAATGCAACAATCAAACCTAATAATAGTCAATAAGCTAGATGGCATACACAACCTTGCCCTTTGAGGTAAGATGACTAATAATTGGATTGTTAAGTTGAGACCTTTTTTAGTGTTATGGGAGGAAAGACACTTACGAGTCGTCGAAGGTGCATATGCAGGTGATGGTTACCTATCGGCGAACTCCGAGAATATCATCTAGGATAAGCGTATCATCAAATGATATATGACTGTGAAGGCGACAGAAACTTGACAAGCGGTGAGTTGTGATTTTCTCATTATTGTCTATTGTAATACTTTTCTAAATTTGACTTCTATTGAAATACTTTTCATATTATGGCCTATGTGTTTTTATTTATCAACTATATCACTACAAGAAACTAAACATCCCGCGTCAGTCTTTTTGCGTCGTCTTTAGTGAATCCGCCTTCGCTTTACGTTTTGTTGCGGTCCTAATATCAAATTTTTTAATCGCCTCGTAATACAAACATATCACGACGGTCTTGAGTAATTTTGAGGCGAAAATAGGTTAACCCTACTTTTCCCTCTTCTTTCTTTCTTAAACCAAAAACGCCGCACACACCCACATTTTCTCTTTGCATCCCCTCATCCCATAGTGCTCAACTGAAAACCTCTAATGTCTTAACCTAGCTTGGTGTTCTTATCTCTTCAACTCCTTCTGCTAGATGAAGTCCTTCGCAACCCTGTGAGATGTTTTCAATCCTTCGCATTAGTTTTTAATTTTGTTATTTTGAAATCATTTTCTTTTTTCGCTTTTGCAGATCTAATTCACTATATTGCAGAGAAGGGGAAGATTAAGGTCGTATATTACATTCCTTTGGAAAATTCCATACTAGATAAACATCATGTATTGCTTCTCTTCTCGTGTGCGATTTTAGTTCTACAAACACCTTTTTTTTTTCAATTTCATCATGTTGCAGGTTCATGGGGTTTTCATAAAAGACCAAGATCTGCCAACTCACATAGTTTTCAATCACTATAAAACAAAATTATATTTTGTAAGTCCCTTCTCTTGTTCTCGAACTTTCATATTTTTTCTCTCTTTTTTTTTAATTTTCATAGATTAAACAATGAAAATTTTGTTTCTTTGAAATGTTAGTGAGGTAGATATTCTATCTCTGTTGTAGAATAACAGGGTAAGATGTATTATCAATTTTATCTTGGCAACTAATTAAGATTTTCATACTATATTATATATTTATGAGCCTTTGGACCCAACCATTTTTTGGGAACCAAACCTAACAATGAGAATATGAACAAATTAAAAATCCAATTTTGGAAATAAGAATAAATTAAATCAATAATATTGTCTTTCGAATCTGCTGTTCTTTTATATGTTGATTTGTGACTTGGTAGACAAATAAAACACTATTGGGTTTTGGCGAGCTCAAAACTGGTATTGGTTTTTAATAATTTGTATTTTACTCCTTATTTGACATAATAAAGCTTATATTTTTACTCCTTGATATGCTTCAGGTTGTAATTGTTAGAGCTTTAATTTTTTTGATGATATTTCTTTAGGTCATATTTAGTACAGAAACTAGAATATACACATGCAAGCCACTTGTAACTCTCCATGACACCTTTCATCCATGCATTCATCGATTGAACCCCTCATTGACCACACTTCACCTTGTTTCACTAAGCTATCTTGACACTCCAAGTCTCACAAACCAACCGAAGCCATCATCTCCTCTTGACACCTCTTTTGACCTCAAAAACTCACCAAGTTTTATCCACTTTCATTCTTCTTGGCCAACCTACCATCATTCCCTCACAACCTCCACTATTTTATTGGAATTCTCATTCAATATCTTCTCTAAACTTCTATATGCAAACATTTCAAGTAACACCATCTATGTTGGCCGAATCAATCTAACTACAAAGGGTGTGTTTAATCTTGTCTCTTAGCATCATCATCAAGCTTGTTCGACTCACATCCTTTTTCCCCTTAGCCGAAGCAATTCTCACCTTCAAGGTCACCATCCTTTAAAAACTCAAGCCTAAGAGAAACGACTAAAAGGTGACTACATCCTTCATCTTCGGGTATAATTTTAGAGAGGCAAATGCAGGGGATAATCTGTTAGAATAACCCATTTCTTTCTTTGAGGCTTATAGAAACAGAGTTGCATGCTACACGAAATTGTTGTGACTTGTGGTTAGATAATTAATCTAGTAAAATATATATGATATTAAAGTATGTGACTTGTGATTTTGTTATCCTCATATAAGGAAGAGAAATTGTTTGATCTAGTAATTTCTCTCAATTGTTGTGAGACTGATTCAAGTGAGAATGCAGTTCAATGTACTTGAACTTATACCAATGAATTTTTCATTTTTTCTTTCCTGTTAGTGTTATATTTCAACTTGTCCATTTTATATGACATTTTTCTTACTTGTTAATTTGTGCAGGCAAAGATGTAGAAAAACCGTAGACTATATAATGTCAAAGTAAAGTCTTTCTTAAAATTCAGGTGCGTTTAAAATGAATTCAAGTAGGTAACTAAATGTTTGTTGTTTGGATCTTACAATTTGATGTGAGTTGTTATTACCGTTGGTGTGAGTTGTTATTACAATTGTTAGAATCTCACACCAAGGAATATGGTAACATCCCCTGTACTTTAATTTACAAAATAATAATAATATAATTTAGGCTATTTTAAATTACTGTTTTAATATTTTGTTTATTGAATAATTGCAGTTTTGTGGCTTAGGTTATTGCTTTGTGTAAGATGGATTTTTTCCGCTATGCGAGAACGTCAAAGTCATGGATCATCATCTCCTCCAATTTAATTTTTTATTTAATTGTGTTAAATAAATGATATATTGTATATTGAATATTGTAAATTTTTACATAGATAATAAAAGAGAGTTTCATGATTTTTTTAATTATTTTCATGTTTTAATAATTTATGTATCATAAAAATATCAATAATATTTTAAGAATGAAAATAATTCTTAAGCATATTTTTATTAAATTTAAAGATTTAATTTTGATCGATCAAAAATTATAAACGCAACACAAAATTAAGAATACATTTAAAAAATTAAATTCAAAAACTGCGCATAAAATATTAGTTGCAGGCGGTTTGGAACCGCCAAGGAAGGCTCAGATTAGAAGAATTCTGCATATTGTTTCCAGGCGGTTTAACCGCATCTCACACCGCTACTGCATACAGGCGGCGGATATACCAGCGGGTTACTTAAACCGTCGTGTAATGACCTGGCGACACTATTAACTGCGACCGATTTTGAACCGTCACTTGGTGCATTTGGTGACAGTTATAACCGCCTTAAAACAACAAATAAACCGCCTCAGAATACCCTTTTTTTGGTAGTGATATATGTTGCATTTATGGACTATGTGTTGTATTTATGCCTTACGTTAGACGATAACAATGAACGCGATTGACTAAACATTAATAATCACAAAGTACATAAACATAAGATACTATTACATGACAACCACAAGTACTGCAACAAATAAAATTAAAACAACAGCTTCAAGTACTCAAACTACTACATAAATAAAAACATAAGTAAATATCATTTTGGGTCCCTAACAAAAAATACGGTCCCCACTTTAGTCCTTTACAGAAAAAAAGTAGTCAGTTGGTCCCTAACAAATTCAAAGTGGACCCATTTTAGTCCAGACTAATATGGGTCTATTTTGAAATTGTGAGGGACCACGATTTCAACTAAATGGGTCCACTTTGAATTTGTTAGGGACCAACTGACTACTTTTTTTTTGTAAGAGACTAAAGTGGGGACCGTGTTTTTTGTTAGGGACCAAAAATGGTATTTACTCTAAAAACATAAGCAACCATGCCTAATAACTACTAAATGTTTTTCCTCGTAGGACATGATCATCTGTTGTGTTTGATTTGCTTGTATACATCACACTTAGTGAGACTAGAACTAGATTCCACCTGGTTTGCACGAAACCTTCCCTTCTAAAGAATGATAATCGATTTGGTACTTGGCAGAATGGATTCTTCATTTCTAATCGGATACCAAGGTGATGAATTCACATGAATAATATTGTAAATTGGGTTTACAAAATTAACAAATGTACTAGCTTGGGAGTCGTACTCTTAATTACCATGGCTTCCTAATATACTTTCATGCAATAAGACTTGATCGTCGTCTGTATTGCCTTCTTGGATTCAAATTCCTATTTAACAAATAACTCATCACCAATTTTCCATGGACCTTGATGCTCTCTCTCATTATACACCATCTCCTCATTCAAATACTCCCAATTTATAGATATATATATATATATATATATATATATATATATATATATATATAATGTCATTCCAAAATGGAGTTACACTATTGCTTACACATACAAATATCTAAATCGATATAAGAACAAAGTTTAGTATAATGTGAATGTTTCAACTTGTCAACTAACCTTCAACAACATTTTGATACCAAGATACACATCAGCTAGAAAGACGTCTTCATCTTCCTCATATTCGTCATCATCATCGTTGGACACCCAGGTTGGCTCATCCTCAACCTGAAATGTTGTCTGGCTAAATGCTGGTGGAGGTACAAATGATGATGCATATATGTCATCGTCACGAATATACGGTTCGCTATTGTGATCAAACGAACGAATCAGTAATGAAAAATTATCATCACACTTAATGTCCATGTACAATGACTCAACAAACCTCCTTATAGACTATTATAATGTCAACATCGTCATCATCAATAATCGGTATACCTGTGTATTCACCATTATCAACGCAGGCTCTAGCCATCACTTGAAAAATAACTTGATTCTTTTACAACCCCACTTTTCCATGAATTTTCTTTTTCAACTCTTCAAGACCAGTGTCGCATGTTATCCGCATTATTCTTTTCTCACCTTCAAACGACACACCATAAGGACCTTGAGCTTTTCTACCATTGTAATAGATAAGTGTACAAACTATTTATAAATTTGAACTTATTTTTGATAATTAATGAAATATAGAAATTCTGAGATGGAAAATAAATTTAATTAGATGAATTTATTTTCATTTTTTAGGATAAGGGATTATATAGTGAAGGCGGTAGGTACAACATACAACCAGGATCGAGCCACATGACAACATGCCACAAGTTGCGCCTCTACCCCATGCTTGACTTGTTTGGTAGATGAATTTGATGGCCACGATTAAGCCACATAGTGAAATCATAATAGATGTGTCTCTGTGTTGTTCGCATTCATGTCACACACCTAGTCCCATTGCCTTTTGTATGTTGAACATGCAGGCCCACCATCTCATTTAAATGCATTATTTTGGCAAATTATTTATTAAACGCATTGATGCGATAATTCTTATTACTGTTAACATTGTTGAGGTCAAAAGGCCTTTATTTTTTAATATGATCATATCATGTGTTAAATCTTAATCATTTATTGATAGATCAACAGTCACCAACTAAAATAATTATTTTACTTTTTCATTTTGCATTAAAATTATGACCATTAGTATGGGAATGAATCCGCGAAATTTAACACAAGACAAGGTCATATTAAAAAGAAACCTAAGAGGATTCATTTAAAAAAAAAATCCATATTTTGCTTTTGTTGCCAAAAAGTGCTGGGCATGGGTGAATGGGCTGATTTAAAAACCATCATTTGTGCCCAAAAAAAACAAACCCAAAACAGCTTTTTGTGTAATTAAAACCCATCATTGGTTTTTTTATTAGAAGAACAAAACCCATATTGTTTGAGCTTGGGCTGCTGGATACAAAATTGTAATTAGAAAAATTGAGCCCAACAATGACATGTAGCATTGTACATAACATAACTGTAAGGCCTGAGCAATGACTTCTGTCGTTTGAGGGTCAAGCTTGAATAAAAAAAAAAAAAAAAGGAAGCAAAAAAGCAAAAAATGAAAACTCAATTACCCAATTAAAAAACAAATATAAAGCGATAACAGAGCAATTATAATGTTTGTATTTTACTTTTGCAATTTTTCTTAAATAATAATGCAACACAAATGAACCGAAAATGTAAAAGATTTGTTAATCTACACGAATAGTTAAATGATTTGATTAACACTTGGCTTCTTCCAGTAGTGCTTATGTGAATTACAGGATGTCATGATAGTGTATTAATGGCTATTTGACCATTGTGCCCCTCATTAATTAATTATTAACTATTTTGCCCCTGATTCAAAATTATCCACCAAACTGCCTCTCTTTAATCGATTAACTTACATTTTTAATCGATTAAATGGTTGTTGAGAGATTTAATCGACTAAATCTTCCTACTTAATCGATTAAAAAATCATACTGACTTGTTTCCCTTTGTTGCCTGTTGGGAGATTTAATTGATTAAATAGGGAGATTTAGTCGATTAAATCTCCCAACAGCCATTTTTGTCTGTTTTGACCATTTAATCGATTAAAAATGCAAGGTAGTCAATTAAAGAGGGACAAATTGGTATATAATTTCGAATCAGGGACAAAATAGTTATTAATTAATTAATAAGGGACAAAAGGGTGAAAAAGCCGTATATTAACTATTGGCTTGTGCTTTATTGAATAAGGGAATGGGATTTCACTTAGAGCCCGTTTGGATGAGCTTTTTTTCTTCAAAAACTGTTTTTTTAAGAAAAAAAGCACTTCTCGAAAAAAGTCTGTTTGGATGTCTGTTTTAAAAAAAAGTCAAAAATCTATTTTTTTCGAAGTTAAAATTTTTAGCTTTAACAAAAAGTAGAAGTCAAATATTTTTTTTTCAAAAATCAAATATTTTTTTAAAAATTTAAATAGCTGTAACTTTTTTAGAAAGTACTATTAAAATAAGGAAAAAAAAAAAACTTTCTTCAAAAATCAATACAAATGACCCCTAGTATAGTTATATTCTATCGTTCCCCACTCTTAACTTGTTATGACTTAAATTAAACTCCTTTTTTTTAATCCAAGTTCTAATCAACTTACCTACCCTACTAAACACCAAAAGAAGTTAGTTGAAACTTTAATTTTTTTCTCACGTGGTTGCACTAATGTTCCTCTTTTACCTATCTCGATCATTTTTGTTATGCTATAATGCTTGCAATGACCAATGTTATTAAAGGGTGGGTTTCCCAATGGAACACTAAAAACAAATCAGACAATAAATGCAGGTAAAATCACTGTAGCAAATGAGTCAAAATATGGTATAGACAAACCCCCTCTCCCCACTATACTTGCAACTGCAAACTCACCAATCCTTACCAGCAAATTTGGTTCCTCTAGAATAAGCATAAATTCTTGAATACAATGTGTGAGAAATAAATGCGAAATGACCTGTCCTATTGTGGGAAGGAGTAACACATTAATGCACATGGAATTATGAAGCCTGACAGAAAAGGAAAAGAAAAACTAGACCTATGTATTGGAAAATGTATTCTTCAATTTGAGGGAAAGGATTTAGCCAAGTATATATTCATTCCCATTGACCACATCTGAGCTTCATTTCCCAATATCTACCACTTTCCCTTTAATGGGCACATCCCAATTCAATTTTGGTAGTTTTTCAATTCATTGAAATTTAATTCTGACGGTGAAGTTACGGGCTCGCCTTTCCACTCATATAATAATAATATCATTTTATTGATTTAATTCTTTTGATAATTTATTTATCAATTTAATTATGCGCATTTTAATTACGGATCATTTTCTATATAAATTGTGCAAAAGTTAAAATTTGTTTGTCGCGTATCATTCCCTGCAAGATCGCATGAATGCGCATTTTGCTGACTTTACACAAATCGTGCATAGAGATAATGAACAAATGTATATTTCTAATATATATTTTATTCATATTAAATTGATAAATAATACAGATAAAAAATTAAATTATATGGGTAAAAAAAATTAGGAGTATAAATGGACCCAACAACTTATCAGAGGTTCAAAATTTGACTTGTTTTAAGTTTAACTTGGCTTGACTTATTTAATAAAAAAAACAGGCTCAAACTTCAAAAAAAAAAACTTGTTTAACAAAGTCCAAACTTTAATTTAATAAAGCTTGCCACAAAAATTTATGTGCTAACCTAACATATTATCATATAAATAACATTTTTATATCATTGAATTAATATTTAATAAGAATGAAATTTTTACATGCTCTGCTTTGACTAGGGAAGTATTATTATGCTAAAGATAAAAATGGAATATATATATATATATATATATATATATATATATATGGAAATACATAAGTTACGTAACATGATAGAGAACAAATTTTCTACTCACTCATCGATAAGTGTGTAGACATTTTTTTTGTTTTTTATTTTTCTTTTATGGTAGGACCCACTAAAATCTGTTTGTGCAGAACAATAATTTATTTTCCTGTTACATAAGATATATATTCTCATATATATATATATATATATATATATATATATATATAAAAGGTAGGATCCATTGACATCGGTGTCAAACTTTAAAATTTGACATCAAATCCTAACCATTGGTTTTCGCCAATCAATGATTATCATTTATTGAGAATTAATGATTAATTAATAAGTTTGATTCCCAATAATTAATAACTGTTGATTGGTGAAAATCAACGATTAGGATTTGGTGTCAAATTTCAAAGTTTGATACCGGTGTCAAAGGATCGTATCCATACATACATACATATATATATATATGTGTGTGTGTGTGTGTGGTAAAATCATTTTTGCAGCCGCTTTACGTACAACAACGACATGTGTATGGTTATGATTCCTCATATTAATGCTTTCATCTTTTGTATGGTTATAACTCCCTACATTTGATGCTTTCAAGTATATATATGGTAAGTATTTGATTGCTATACGTACAGCAGCTATAGAAATTTAATCCCTTATATATATATATATATATATATATATATATATATATATATATATATATATATATATATAGTAAATATTTCTACAGCCACTTTAGATAAGATTATCTACAACTACCCTAAAATTACGTCATTTTGATTAATGAAGTGTGTTTATGTAATTTTAGGTGAATTAATGAAGGGTGTTTTAGTAAAATGTATATGTTAAAAAATTAAACAAAATTACGGAAACACCCTTCATTAATCAAAAGTACATAATTTTTGGGGTAGCTGTAGATAACCTTATCTAAAGTGGCTGTAGAAATATTTTTTCCATATATATATATATATATATAGGTAAAATTATTTCTGCAGCCGCTTTACGTACAATAACGACAGGTGTATGGTTATAAACTTATAATTCCTCACATTTAATGCTTTCGTCATTTGTATGATTATAATTCCTCGCATTTAATGCTTTCAAGTATACATATGATAAGTATTTGATTGCTGCACGTACAACAGCTGCAAAAATATAAATTACATATATATATATAGGGGAAGGATCCGTTTACAAACTTTTTTAAATTTTTTTTACAAATTACACTATGTTCTCCCGGGATAACATTGTAACCAGTGTTCTCCCAGGAGAATATAGTGTAGTTTGTAAGAGTTTGTAAACGAAAAAGTTTGTCAATATAACCTGCCCCATATATATATAGGGTTATTTTTATCTCATTTTACATGAGATAAACAACTTTTCTACACACACAAAAAAGGGTTGGGTCCCACCACTCTTTTTTCTCTCTCCTCTTACCTGTGGATCCCACTTATACTTTTATTTCTATAACATGAGGTAATTTTTTTCCTACAACATAAGAAAAATATATCCCATATATATATATATATGGTTAAAATCATTATTTAAAAGAATTCAACCAAACATATAAATATTTATCAGTATTTAAAAGAAAGGTTTTATAAGAGTTACGTTGTAAAAAAAATGATTGTGTTATGTTATAGAGATTCGTTTTGCATGCCATAATTTTTTTTTTTCAAAACATGCGGATCCCACAAAATATTGTGTGTGTAAGAAATTTTTTACGATGATGTTAAATGATAAATGCAAACCCCTTAAAAGAATTCAACCAAACATATAAATATTGGGGTTTGCATTTGTCATTTAACATGACACAACAAATTTTTATACGCACATAATATTTTGTGGAGCCCACACTTTTTGAAAAAAAAAAATTATGACACATAAAACGAATCTCTATAATATTATACAATCACTTTTCCTGCGAGATAACTCTTATTAAAACTCATAAATATTTATCAGTAAGCTAACATAGGAAAAGAATCAAGTACTCTTGCTTTATTTTAAGAGGGGGGGGGGGGGGGGGGGGGGTCCACAAAAGACACCCCACCGATGAGTGCATGCAATTTATCTGAAATTCACTCCTTCCAACCTAACGGTCAAATTTTTTGGTTGGCCATAGATAGATATAAAGCTACCCACTTTTCAAGTATCCTGAGCACAAGTAAGGTATGTTTCCAATACAAGATATAATGATAGTTCAACTCACAGACCCATTTCAGCAAAAACTTGTCATAACACAGTCAAAAATTTAAAAAATTAAAAAAACTTTGAAAACATAAATAAAAAATAAAAAATAAAGTGTTCTTTCAGTTCCACTTTGTCATGCAGAAGATCCTCCTTCATTAATTATCAACCTTTGTTTTTCTCTCTCATCACAATGACTGACAAAGAGAAAGTGAGAGATTGATGCTCGACATGTTCAAAGATTGGTTTTATATGCTTGTATTGTGGAGTGGAGGTGATAAATGAGATTCCCAAAGAAAGAAAACAAAGCCAGATGGAGAGAAAGTAGGAGATTCTCATTATGTGAGAATTAAAAGGGGGTGTAGAAATCACATGGAGAATAACAAAAACTTTAAGTTGAATGGAGAAAAAGGAAAAAAAAAAAAAGATATATTCAACACAAACTATTCCCACAAGTCAAGATGCAAACAATTTACCCTTAAAAGTGGGGCAAGCATAGAACACACATGATCCCTCTAATATTCATCCTCCACTATAAACTAATTAATCAAAATGTAGTTGTTTTATGACCCCTCTTTTTTTTTTCTCCCCAACTTTTGCTTACTTTTTCTTATTATTTTCTTTGGTGGTTAAAATAAAGTAGAGTCAATATGGTTGGGAGTGTATATGAGCAATAATGGAGCTAGAATGAGATGGAAATATGAAGAGAGTTGACGAGGTGGAATCAAACCTAGCACCTACTTCTCATTTACTCATCTTGCTATGACTCCTTTTTCTGTCTAGCTAACTCATCTCACTTTTTCAAGAAACTTGATAAGGTTGGCAATTGTTTAAACCTCAAATTCTTTGGCTAATTAATTGGGTTAATTTCAATGTTCTCTTACTTTTCGTCCTATTTAATGCATAGGGCCATACTTTTTCAGAAGGAAAAAAAAAAAAAAGGTTATAGTTTTCAAAACAAGGAAAAAGATGGCCCTCCATATACAATAGCCATTTCCTTTTTTCTGCCAAGATCATTATGTAATAATAATTCATGTTACTTCATGATCACGTCCCACTCATTTCCATTTTCATAATAATATAACAATATTAATGTCCCCATCTTTTTAAAAATACACATTTCTATTCTGACATTAAAGCCAAATTTGAAGTTACATTAAGCTATCGGGAATATCAAAGTGTAGGGGGAAAAAAATCAAGCCAAATTGCTAGACATTAATAATCCTTGGTTTCTCTGTCTGTACGGCCCGCCTGCCTTGTGCAGCTCACTATTACTTTGTAATAAACTTAATCATCTGTTAAATTAATCTCTCTTATCTTGTGATATGATAACTGTGACTTTAATCTAAAACTTTAAAGTATTTGATGAGGCTAAATTAATTTTTTATATCTTTCTAACACATCTCTTGTGTAAGAGTATTTTGGACTTGAAGCGTGAATATGACATAAGTTCATTATTGGTCTGGCTTGTGCTGCACAAGTCTATTTTTTTTTGTCTGCCTTGTATTTTTTTTAATTTCACCTGAAAGTGGAGGCAGTGAGGATCGAACTCGTGACCTCGTGGTCACTGAAGCTCTGATACCATGAAAAAATCACCTCAACCCAAAACCTTAAGGTATTGGATGAGAGCCTTTTTAAATTTTAATGGTTTATAATATTTTCTAAAACACTCCCTCATACGCAAGAGCCCTTTGGACTTGAAGCGTGAATTATTGCATAGGTCCAAATTTTGGTTTACATTATGTTTATTTAATTCCATAAGTGGGGGCAGTAAAGATCGAACTATGACTTTATGGTCATTGAATCTTTGATACCATGTTAAAGAATCACTTCAACCCAAAATCTTAAGGCATGATAAGCTCCACTTAAACCCAAAACCTTAAGGCATTGAGTGAGGCTAAATTAATTATTTTATATCTCTCTAACATGATGCTTATTAGGAGTATGGAAAATAATTGAATTGAACCGAATCGATCCACATTTTTCTAAACTAACTAATTTTAAGAAGGGAAATATTATTCTAATGTTACATGAGAGTAGTTCTCTCATGCAATAGAGTAAATCCAAATAGGGCCCACCATTTAAAAGCAAAAAAGAAAAAGAAAAAAAGAGGAGGTACGGTTTTCGAAGTGAAAGAAAATAAGATAACTATCTCGTATAAAATGAGAGTAGTATTTCCCTTTTAAGAATCGAAGATGTTTTATTAACTAGTTAAAACATTAAACCAAATCAAAAGAACTGATTCGAAAACCTGTTCGGATTAGTTTTGCATACTCGAATCGATTCTAAGATGGTTCTGAACCGTTGTGAAACATGATTTGGTTCTGAAAAATAACCCGATTTCGAATCATTTCCAAACCTATTTTGAAATGATTCTGAACCGATTCTGAAAAGCTAAAAATAATTTGATTCGGTTCAGCTAAAAATTTGGTTCAGGCCGACTCATGCCCACCCTTTAATGCTATTAATCATATTTTATGTCAGGTTAAGCACCTCAATTGATCCGTTGGGTGCTAATCAACATTTGCATGTAATACTAACAACCAAGTTGGGGAATCCTTGGTTGGCACCGCCATTAATTAGATTTTGCTTTGAAGTTTTTAAATTTTTTCATGGGTCAGTTGATATCGATTTGGGAGTTAAATTTTGGCGACATTTCCTTAGTTGGCACTTTAATAAGAGACTAATGTATTTGTCATTTTGTCTCCTAAAAGCAAGCTAGCATGTGCAAGATTAGATATGCAAACAAATATTAAATGTTAAAGCAAAAAACATGCAAAAAAATAAAATACAATCAAAATCCTGCAACAACATCGTATGGTCTTATTTTGTTTGAGCTTGTTGTGCAGAAAATTGAATATAATTGCAGCCCCTCCTTGTCCTAGTGCCTAGCTACCCCATAATAACAAATAACAATCATAATAAAAGCATATGCATGTCAACTTTTTAGGAAAGCTACATCTCCATCTATGTCTCGTTGTTGTTATATTGACCAAGGAATGATAAAACCTAAATAATCAACTTGTTTTTGTACTGAAACGGCACCAACATATGTGTGCATAATTAATGAGATTGCACGTCTAGAATTTAAAGCAAGATCTATACAGAGTAGAGATGGAGAGAAGGTGAGCACAAAGTATAGATTTAAATCAAATATTGAGGTTCTATATCAAAAAAATATCTTATATTGAGATGGAGAGAAATTATCATTTAATACATCAATTTCAATTAAATTGATATATATTTTTTTCTTTTTGGTAGCAAGATATGTAATAGTTTTTCCCGTTGAATTTTGTATTAAGGGCATATTTGGTGCACAACGTAAGATAAAACCAGTCTGATAATATAAGATCTGATAATATAAGATCTGATTGTATAAGACTTGATTAAATTTTAATACTATTTAATATTTGACATGATATTATATAAGCTAATATATTGTATAAGCTAATATAATTCAGTATTTGGTAATGTACTGTGTAATATTATATATGATAAATTTTTTTTTTTGACAAAAGCATCATTTAATAAATAATTTATATAATTCTTCAAAATATGTCATATTATATTAACTTTTATAGAAAATCTATTGATCGGTGTATCCAAAAAATATATTAATTTTTATAAAAATAATTTTTTTTAATTTTTAAAAATTAACATATTGAATTTTTTTTAATATATTAATATTAAAATGATATATTAATTCTTGAGAATTGCACTAATCAGCAATATTAATACATGAACCGCTTATCAAGCCTTATTCCACCCCTTGGACCTGAATAAGTTATACATCATTTTATTGTATTAAAGGACATTACTGTATAAGCTTATATTATACGATGGTCTCACCAAACAACTAAAAATGTTATAACTTATAATATAAACTTATAGTATCAAACAAGTTCAAACAAGCCTAATATATACATTTATATTCCTATGTATGTTTATTACTTGTGGTGTAAAATGAAAATATAAAAAAAATTCACTTCCACCGCATTAAAATAGTTACAGGCATGCAACATCTATTACTTAACTTTCTATGATTTTAAAATTATTATTTGGATTAATTGATGTGATTACAAAATATATAACTTTATCACTTGAATATTAAAAAATTTCTTATTATATAAAATGTCAAAAATATTCTTACTAGATAAAACATTGAATTATAAATAAAATATTAATATTATATATGATTACAAGCATGAGAAGGGTTATACTTTTAAATTTTTTTTATGTCATGGTTGGTATAGTTTTTCAAAGGGTATTTTTTTGCATTACAACCACTTTTATGCTTGTTGGATTAAAATAAAATTAATGACTCTCATTCAATATCATTTTAGAACTATTGATTTGATTATGATCTGACAATCATAAAAGTAATTGTAAGAAGTTATAAAAGAAAAAAGATTGAAAGTATAACTTTTCAGAAGAAAACTCTAAAGCATTAATTTTTGTACAATGGATAAAATCAGAACTAATCAATAGACAATAATATTAGTACCCCGTGATAAAATGCAGTTTTCGATTTGAAATCAATGTTATAGAAAGATTCTGTTAACTCTCAATAAAATCACAAAGAAATTAACAAAAATCATATATATTCAATTGCTTATGAGAGATAATATTCATAAAGGTGTTACTATGTGTATACAATGATAAGCATATATATATATATATATGGGGTAAACATTTCTATAGTCACTTTAGATAAGCTTATCTACAACTATATTTTATAACTATGTTCTCTCGGGAGAATATAATTATAACATTAAAAGTTAATTTTTTTTCTCTCTCCTCATTTACTTTTCAGAACCTGTTTGCTGACATAGAGAAGAAGAAAAAACAACTTTAATGTTATAACTATGTTCTCCTGGGAGAACATAGTTATAAATGAGTAGCTATTGATAAACTTATCTAAAGTGGCTTAAGAAATATTCTCCCCGAATTGAATAGCCGATATGATTTTCTTATGAAGGTTTTTGATTTTTTTCCATTTTGATATGATAAAACAAACAAATTAATCACCGCTCAAATTTGAACTGAATTGTTGTTCAGATTAATATAAATAAAGTACTTTATTTTATCATCGTAATCGAGAAAATCGGAACCACAAACTTAAAATCTTCATCAAACTTGCTAAGTTTTAAATTCAATAATTTAGCAATAGTTAAGTGGGTAACAAAGGAGCTAACAGTGGAAAGGAAAGAGCTCCGACTCAATCCTTACGTGTCACTTTAATATCTCCATTCCAGATCTATTTCGCATCTTAAATTAGTCTCATAACCGATTACCTTCACACTCTGTAGCACAAGATTTTAAGTCTACCATTTCACCACCAAAATCCAGTTCTACTTTATTGGAATAGGGGAATAAAAAATTCAAGCAAATGAATTTTACTTTACTTATTAAAAGAGTCAAATTTTGTGAGATGTTGGAGGAGTCAAATTATTGGCTCAAAAATATAATTATGGATGGGTAACTAAAAAAATTAATAATCGATAAAATAAAATTAAATATTTTAAGGCTTTTTATAAGCTAATTTTTTAAGATGATCTAAACAAGTTACAAGGATAACATTATACACGCAACCATGGATATAACTAGCTACAAACCAATAATGGATTCAACACGTCTATGTCTATCCACAACTTCGAAATTTTAATTAATTTGTGAACCGGTGGATATGGACAAAGTGTGAGATTCAGAATGTTATATATATCAAAGCCTGACAATCTCGAATTAATTAGACTTAACTAGAAATTCAGATTTGCAGGACAAATTCAACGGATGAAAGCATACGCATTCAAAAAAAAGTTGAAGTCCAGCACCTGACAAATTTGATATCTGCACAAAAGTTCAACGTTAATTATTAGTAGTTAAAGCATACCTTTCATTTTTCATTTCACATGTATATGAAAGAGATGTATTATCATTTCAAAATTTAAAATTTAATCTCTTAATTGATGTCTATCTAACTATCTCATCTAAGTTCAATGCATTTTTATTTTCTATTGGTAATAATAATAAAAAAAAACTCATTTGAAAATAAAGACATAATTGTAATAAAACTGTATCGATTTGTTTAATCTTATTGTTCCGAATTCCGATCGATGTATTGGGTCCTATATCTAGTCGAGTCCTACCTCAATCTCTTCTTATATAATTGAATTACAGTTATTTATTCCTAATAAGAAATATCTTTAAAAAGATATCTGATAATCCCACGCTTATAGAAACAGAATATTTTCAATTTATTTTACCATAAGTATCGAATATTCATACCTTAGGTATAAATATAACTTAATTACATTTACTACACTGATCTCTTATTAACTTAGGGTTAGAGTCTCTGCTGACTGCTGATCTCTGATTGCTGATTTGCTGATTGCAAGTACAGATATCCTATTGTGTCAATTGCACCACCAACATCAACTACGCTCAGAAGGAAAAGTTTACCATTGTTCAGGTATTCAGATTGAACGAGTTTATCATCTGAGCCAACATTCATGGTGGCACTATCTATTTATTCATTTAATTGCCATGCATTGTTTTATGGTTTTCTTTTAATAAATTATTTATCAATGTATGTTTAAATCATATATCACCTCCCATGCACAACTTGTGTAAAATCAATACAATATAATACACGTACACATCTCACTCACGTTACATTAATAAATAATTGATCAAAAGCTTCAATTGCATCGAAAAACTTTATTTTGCAATTTTTGTTTAACTTATTTCAAGCTTCATCAGTTAAAATAATCGTAGAATTAATACAAAGTATAAGAAAACCAAAGTCTCATGAAGCATTTAAACATGACCGAGTGAAGAGCCTTGAAATTTCCAAAGGGCCACGGATTTCCACAGGGGATAGATGCATCATAATGGGAGTGTGGACCAAAACATAAACCAAACGTAACACACGAACTCAAAACAAGGACACGTGGCAGATAGCTTTGTCCATAGGTACGAGCAACGTTTCCCATGCTACCACCATGACTCAACCAACAAAGTACAAACAACAACGAAACTTTTTCTTCACACAAAAAATTTAAAAAAAATTTTAAAAAAAAAAACTCAAAATCAAAAGGAAACTGCCAAAAAGCCCTTCCCCTTAGAACCTGGTACACCGTACTCCTTTTTTTTCTCTCTCTTTTCCGGGTCCCACGCCCGGTTCCACGCTGGCAGCTCGCACGTGCCCCACCAGCCTCACCTTGTACTGTTCCCCCACAACCCTGCCACACACATGTTTAACCCCACACTCGCGGGCCCTACCTTTTTCACGTTGTTCTTCCTTGGACGACCAGAAGATAGAAAAGAAACACCAACATTAAAAAATAAAATATTAAACAAAAAACAACTTTGTTGGATTCTAGCGGTGCCACGCGGCACCTCTAGTCGGCAGGTAGTACGTGGCACTTTCATTTTTTAATATAAATATAAAAATAATTTTTTTACTATTTAACTATCGGTTAAAGGAGAAAGCAGAGGTAAGGTACTTGGTTACCCGATCTCCAGTTACGACATAGACGGATTCATATTACCGAAATGCCCCTATAAATTGGCCATAACTACGACCTGCCTCATAAAATCTCTCTTGTCACGGTTATAGACAAAAAGATCTCCCACTAAAACAAAACACAGTCTTTTTATTATTATTATTTATTTTAAATTAAAATTATTCAATGAGTGGACCGAAAGAAACCCTTAATAAAACCCCACCATACAGCACTGCCACCCGTATTTGCATGCCATTTTTCTCTCTTCAGTTTTCTATCACTACTTGTACTTTTGCTCCTTCTTTCCCTTACATAGTGCTCTCTCAAACCACTCCAGCTAAGACCTCAAATAAGATCCCACTCTATAAACGCATATAGACAGAGTGTGAAGACCCCCAACAAATACATAATTTCTGAGCTAGACGTATATAGGGAAGATACCAACAAAGCATATATATCCTTTCTTAGCTACAAAGGTAGCGAGTGAAGCAAATATATAGATCATCAACATGGCTGTTGAAGCTGGCCATCTCAACCTCTTCCACCCTCAACTCATAGGCAACTGCAACTGGTATGTACCTTTTCTTTCTCCTCTATTCTTTGATTATGGGTCTGTTATGCAATGTCTCAGAAATTAAGCTTATTGGGACATGAATCTACAGGGAAATGATGAACCCCATTGAGTCAAGCATCAATCTTTACAACAATCAGGTGATAGGTAATAATTGTTCACAGCTGCCACTATCTGGAACCACCACAGCCACAGGGGAGACTCTGTTACCACCGCCATATCTAGCAGTAGCAGATTCTTTTCATCAGAAAACCGCCGTGAAATCTGATAGCTGTCTCACCTACAATCTTCACTTTCCAAGTAAGCGTTCAAGGGAAAATTCAAATTCAACTAACATCTATTCCCTCCCAACCACTCAACCTCACAAGAGTTTCAATTCCTTCTCATTTCTGGGCCAAGATATTACTCTTCAGGTTCAACAACAGCAACTTGACGTTGACAATCTCATTGTACAAAACGTAAGTTTTATATTAGTCCTATCCAAATACACAAATTTACTTTTCTGGGTTTGCTTCAAAATCTGATCTTTCTTACTATTATTTGATGCTCAGATGGAAAAGGTGAGAATGGAGATACACGAAAAGCGAAAGAGGCAAGCGAAGAGGATCATGGAGGCAATAGAATTTACCGTTATGAAGAAGCTGAAGGCGAAAGAGGATGAGATAGAGAAGATTGAGAAACTGAATTGGGCTTTGGAAGAAAGGGTAAAGTCACTTTGCATGGAGAATCAAATATGGCGTGACTTGGCACAAACCAACGAAGCCACCGCCAATGCTTTACGCTCCAACCTCGAGCAATTGCTGGCGCAACGAGGCGGAAGCTCCGTCGTTGACGGCGGCACCACCGTGCCCTATGCTGGAGCGGCAGTGATGGACGATGCACAATCCTATTGTGGCAGCACAGACAGTGATCATCATGAAGATGGTTACGAGAGTAATAATGTGAAAGGGTGGCGCACGTTAGCAGTGTGCGCGGGTGCGAAGGATAAGGATGAAGGGGAAGAAGTTGGTGGGGGTGTTGGCTATAGCATTGGCAACAGCAGTAGGAGCAGCAGCAGCAGATTGTGCAGGAACTGTGGGAAAGTGGAGTCGTGTATGCTGATTTTGCCGTGCAGGCACCTGTGTCTCTGTACTGTTTGTGGGTCTACCCTACACACTTGTCCTGTCTGTAAATCCTACAAGACTGCTAGTGTCCATGTTAACATGTCCTAAATGTAGAAATTAATTAGGACCTTGATCAACCCCACAAAAAAGACCTATATTTCACAAGATGGAAAAGTTAAAATTCCAAAATATGTCCATTTTTTATTGTCTATATGCTTTTTGTTTTACTCTTATTTTGTTTTGCACATATATATAATATAACGTTTGAAGAGAGATATTCTCGTTACCAAAAATTTTCACTATCAATTTACTATCTATTTAATTATCAACTCTCTTCAAATTTTTGTTAATAATTTTTTTTTTATCCAATGGTGATAGTAAGAATTTTTGGTAGTTAGAATATCTTTGCTCGTAATATTTAGCCAAGAAATTAGAGAATATAATTGCAATGTTTTTTCTTACATTATCCAGTTTCTTATTTTACTTTGAGTCGGTTCGAAGCATGTTATATTAAATTTAAACACACTATTCTTAAAATCATTTATTAAGTTGGAACAATTAGTGTCAAGTATTTGGTGGTTGCATTGTTGTGTGTGCATTTGATGGTGTTTTTATGTTCCTAGTGGAGCCTTATGATATATGGTGTTCTTAAATGTGTGGTGGATGTGGTTGGTCTATTCTACCCTAGCAGTTCTCGTCGTAGAGAAACGGTGGCAAAAGCTGACACGTCGCACGCGCGCAAATGTCGCTGTTTTTTAAAGAGTGCCTGCAACGGCCATTTCTTAAGAGTTCAGCCTTTGGACCAAAGGCCAATGCGGAACCCGACACTGTAAACCGGTGGTTCCCAACACTGCCAAAAAAAATAGAAAGCTATTATTTTTTTATTTTAAAGAAATAAAAAATATGAGAGAGAGAGAGGGTGTGAGGTGAAGAAAAAGTCTGGGAAACCAAACCTGCTCCGATTATTGGGGTGATTGACGAAATTGATAGCCCTACATCGCGTAGAGAGGACAACGGCGTTTTATTATGCTGATGCGTTTTCTCCCTTTTCAACGAAAATGCAAAAATAAAATAAAAGATGGTGTTAATTTCGGAGGCGGTGCAGGTCGAGATTATCGATCTGTTTTGAGGAGTGAGAAAGAGAAGGAAAAGATGTTATGGTTGAGTAAGGCGTGTCCTATAAGAGCATACTGTGCGACCTAGTTTCACTCTAGCAAGTAATAGTTAGGGATGACAATTCACCAAAAGGCGTTTGGTTGAGGAGAAATTTTTTGAATACTAGAAAAATGTAATTGATAGAGAAATAGTTGAAAAATGAGTTAGGTAGTAAAATGTAAAAAGTTGTTTGGTTTGAACAAATTTTACCGGACAAATTCGGTAAGATTTATAAAATCTAGGTTTGGTTTGAGGTAAAATATAGATGGAGAAATAAGTGACAATCACAAAAATATCTGTTATTAAAAATTTTAAAACAAAAAAGAAAAGAAAATAGAGAACAGAGACAATGAAAAATGTGTTAGCCATAGTTGAATTCGTTGTGGGTTGGTGCTGAGTTCCTCTATTTCTAGATGGTTGAAATGTGTTAGCCATAGCAGCCATTGCAATTAAGGATAACAAACATGTCCGAGATACTGAATGGGGCTGATATATTTCCTATTTTCTGTTCTGTATCCTTTGTTGAATTCGTTGCAACCAAGGAGATCATGGCATGAATTCGTTGCTAACTTGGCATTCAGAATTGACGAGAGAATGAAGCATAGTTGATAGTGTTAACAACCCTAGTCCCTGTGATTCATATTAAGCCAAGAAGGGTATTTTCGGTTGCTTCATTTTTGCTTTTTGCAATTTTGCTGGCTATCCACAAAAACCCATGTTCAATAAAGCTTTCTAAATAGTGCCAATGCCTAGCTATCATCTACCAAAAAGGGATTGCTATGCAAATGGCATAGATGAGAAACATTAATGAATCTTGTGTACCAAACATAGACTTTGTGTTTTCCCAAGATGATTTGCTTAGGGATCTTTCAAAATCTCCTCTGTAATGTCCCACATCGGTTGAAGAGGGGAACGAAGCATGCCTTATAAGGGTGTGGATACCTCTTCTAGTGTGAGGACTTTTGTGGGGTGTCCCAAGAAATAAAACCGTGAGCTCGACGATGCTTGTGTGCGGGGCAAAGCGGACAATATCATGCTACAGGGTTTGAGACTGTTACATTTGGTATCAGCGCCTGGCCCTGGACCGGTGTGTACAGCGGGGACGCTGTATTCCCAGTGGGGGAGGATGTAATGTCCCACATCGGTTGGAGAGGGGAATGAAGCATACCTTATAAGGGTGTGGATACCTCTTCTAGTGTGAGGCCTTTTGTGGGGTGTCCCAAGAAACAAAACCGTGAGCTCGACGGTGCTTGTGCGCGGGGCAAAGCGGACAATATCAAAACCGTGAGCTCGACGGTGCTTGTGCGCGGGGCAAAGCGGACAATATCATGCTACAGGGTTTGGGGCTGTTACATCCTCAACGAAACAGCACCTAAGGATTTGGATGCTACGGTTACATGAAGAATCGTAATTATACAAAAAAAAAAAAATAGTAATAAAAGATGAGAGAGAAAAATATTATAATAAATAATTATAAAATTATAACCGTTGATTTCTTTTTTTTTCTATGATTGTAATCTTTCTACATGATAATGTTATGTTTTTTTCTTTCATTGAGAGGATCCATTTCCATTCAATAACACATACACATCATAATTATTACTATGATTATACTTATTACTAATGCCATATGAATTTAAGATCAGTTTAAATTTTGTGACTAGGATATCATTATTTTATTTTATGAGTTGATATGATAGAATATCATAGAATAATTTACAAATCCTAATTATGTTAAATATTATCCGGATTGACAAGATATGATGAGATGATTAATTTTTTTGATACGAATATGATTATTTTACTTTATGAGTTGATATGACATAATATGATACCAATAATTTGCAAATCCAAATTATGTTAAATATTATGTGGGTTGACAAAATATGATAAAATATAAATAATTTATTTATAATACTACATGACACAAATAATCTATAATACAGATTAATTTTGGATTGATAATCATTTGATCTATAGACAACATCGTTGTGGTAAAGGGGTTGATATGTAATACAAATTTATTTAAGTTAATTTTTGCCACCGCAAACATAATTCGAATCTAAAAATGGATGGACCTAAATATGAATTTTTCGTATCGTATTGAAAATTTTCACTCTAAACAATACTTATCAAAATTATATTCTCTCTTTATGTTTATCTCACACTAATAAAACATTGTAAAAGAGTTCATTTTCTATTATTGTTAAAGGGCTTTGTATCTCTCATTTGATAGGAGAAAAGAGATTGTGTAGTTGACTCAAATTTTAAGTGGAATTTACCTATATTTCTCTCTACTTACCTGTGGGCTTCACATGCTCTCTTATGTCTGTGACATGAAAATAGTCATTTTACAACAACAGAAGATATATTTAATCCATTGTTAAATACTTAAATATCTAATTTTATTATGAAATAACGGTTTCTTACAATAAAGATAAAATGATTTCTTACAATTTTAAAATAATGTCTATTTTGAAAAAATTTAAAAAATAAAGACATTTTATAAATATTATTAAAATATTATGTGTGCTAAAATTGTAAAAGGAACGTTAAACTCATTTATTAATTATACTGGCTAAGATAAGAATAATAAAAATTTACTGTAACCAAGGTAGGTACGGTGGTCCTGACTGACTAATTATTATGCGGGTACAGTTGTACAAAATAAGATCCCTTGCAGTTGATATTTCACGGCACGCGGTTAAAAATGGTAACCTTTATCGTAGTTCACTGCTATTCTTACTCTTTTTGTTTTTGTTCAACAGTGCTGATTGTGTTTCTGAATCTGACTGAATAATGAACGGCTTTTTCCGAATGGAAGGGCACTATTTCAGTATTTTGATTTTTTTTTCTTTCTCACCCTTGAAAATGGGGAAAAGAAGAAGATTATAAGAATGAAATTTGTGTTGAAATACGTGTTAGGGACACGCGAGTGGTCAATTTTCTTTTTAGATTTTATAAGAGTTATGTTGTATTAAAAGTGATTGTGTCATGTTATATAGATTTGTTTTTCATGCTTTATTTTTTTTTTTTTGCTTAAAAAAAGTGAATCCCATAAAATACTATGTGTGTAAGAATTTTTTTTTCATGTTGCATGATGAATGCAAATCTCTTCTTTTTTTATGTAATTTTGTTTTTGTTTTGTTTGTGAGATGTCTCACCACTCACCTGTAGTTGAAGACAATGATCACCAAAGGAGGTGGGGATCTTGGACACGTTTTTTGTTTTAGCCTTTTAGGATAAGGCAACGAGAGTCATGTTTTTCTTTTATTCCGTTAAAAAAAAAAATTATTTCTTATATATAAAGAATAGGTTTTTTGATACTAATATTAGTTATCATTTATTAATATTAATTCTGAATAAATGAAAACCGTTGATTGATGAAAATCAAAGGTTAGGATTTGATGTCGAATTTCAAAATTTGACACCAGTATCAAAGAATACTATCCCTTTATATATATATATATATATGATCTTTTGACAGCACTGTCAAATTTAAAGTTAGACACTTCATCAGAGAGTCATTAGATCAAAAAAGATCAACGACTCTAATGTATAAGCATGTGACACCACTAATATTTTTTGATCTGATGGCTCTCAGATTAGGTGTCAAATTTTAAATTTAACATCAACGTCAAAGGATCTTATACCATATATATATATATATATATATGGGTCAGGATCATTTTACACCAGTGTAAATTACACTCTTAATCTTGTCCGTTAAACTCATTTATATCTAAGGGCTCAATTTTTTTAATAATGTGAGCTAATGGATACAAGTGGATCAATGGTCAAGATTGAGTGTAAGACTTTTAACTTTTACATCGGTGTAAGAATATCCTACACACACACACATATATATATATATATATATATATATATATATATATATATATGAAAAAAGAGGATCTATATATAAATATATATGAAAAAAGAGGTAGACCCTTTGACATTAGTGTCAAATTTGAAATTTGACACCTCATATGATAATCGTTAGATCAAAAAAGATCTACGACTCTGATTTATAAGCATGTGACACCATTGATCTTTTTTTATCTAATAGCTATCGCATGAGGTGTCAAACTTCAAATTTGACACTGGTGTCAAAGGATCCTACTTCATGAAAAAATGTTTTTCCTTTTAAATGATACAATTTATATTATTTTACTCTCACAAAGAGGTGTGATCCACACTTTTTTTTGTCCACTCTGTCACCAAATGATCTATCTCTTTTTCCCACTTAGAATAACACAATTTTACATCCTTTAAAATAAAACATACTTTTTTCATAAATTTATATGAAACCCATATAGATGTAGGCCAATATAAAGAAGAGAAAGAGAAACACATATTTTTATATGTGCGTAGAAAATAAATTTATCTCCTATAATATGAGAAATGATAAACTTCAATATAATGATAGGATATTATTATTACCAATTAATTTTGCTATTAATATCACTATCAGTTTATTTTATCGTCAGATCGCTGATGTAGATTCAATAGTTATATTTATTTTAACCTTTATATGATTATTATTCTCCGTAATTGATATGTTTCATATTAAATATAGGATATCATAATCATACAAAGGTGAAAATAAATAAATAATATTAAATATAGTGAAGAAAACAAAGTTTTAAAAAGTTAAATCAGAACCATTCGATCAACGTACGTAAGTCATTTAGATAAATGTGATTCAATTATAAGTATCATAAGATATTATAAGTATAATTTTTTTTATTTTTAATTCAATTATTTTTTTTATTTTTAAATGATTCTAATTTATTAACTACGTAAGTCATTTAGATAAATATGAGTAACTATAATTGAATGTAAATATATTATGCTTTTCCTTTTCTTTTTATTAAAATGAAACATGTCACTGTTATTAAAAATAAAAGGTGCAGAGAGAAGGCTTATTAATTGGGTTGGAGAAAATTAGAAGATATAAAAAGGAGTGGGTGATGGAGAGAGAATGTATAACTCCTCACAAAACTAAAATATCGTGCAACCTGAGAGCGTGACATGTACGTTGAAGATTGCAAGCATCTATATTATTATCTACATGCAAATAGTATATTTGATTGATATAAATATATTATTGGGCAAGATATCACTTTAAGAATTATGTAAAGTTGTAAACAATGGATAATGTTGTTTATGCTGTTTTTTCAATAAAATTAATTATATTAATAACGTTTATAAATAATTAATAATAATAATATTAAATATGTGTTAACAGCTTATAAATGAATGTCAAGCTAACTGTGAATATTTGAATAATAAAAATAATGTAATGACCTATAAACAAGAACAAATAGAAAAATAACAGAGAAATCTGAAATACCAGGGTATAACGGTAAAAGGATGGAAACAAAAAAATCGATACATCTATGGGGATGTATGAATTAAGCATAGATTACTCACATTGAAGATAAAAAGGATGAGATTCTTTTACTACATTAAAAAGTTTGCTTAACTTGAAATATATATAATAAAGGATAAGATATTATTTTTATTTTTTTATACACATTTTATCTATTTCTTTCCATTAAATCACAATTTTAACCAATCTTTATTATTTCCCTCTCCTTCCGTTTTTGGTTGAAATTATGATCTAATAATATTGAAATTTTTTTAATAAAATAAATATAAAAAATATAAGTATAGTATCATATCCCATATAAATATTAAAAAAGAATAGAGTAGAATATATCAAGTCATTAAATTTACATTTTTTTTCTTCTATGTTTAAACTAGTTACAAATGAGTTTTAATGAATCTCATCTAATGCGATCTGATAATTTGGTGAACAATTAATTTTCATATTAAACGCATATTAACTTTTTTTTCGCCAATGACACGCCCAAAAAATAAAAAAAGGAAGCTCAAAGATTAATCTAAGAACATGATGATAGAAGCACAAAATCTAATTATGGTATATCACAAGGAAATGGATCCTCTAATGTAAGAAAAAACATTACTGTTGAGATATATAGTTCCACATTGGTTGTATGTGCAACTAATGTGACATTTATAAGGCCTTGAGCACTCCCACCCTTTGAGCTAGCTTTTGGGGTGGTGTATCCCAAGGTTCTTTACATGGTATCAGAGCCTTGCTGCCCCCCACTTTCTCTTGTGGCGTTTTTTAGCACAGGTAGGTTGAGCCTGTTGCATGGTCCACTATTCAAGCCCAATTGACTCTTGTGTGAGGGAGGCGTGTTAAGATATATAGTCCCACATTGGTTCTATGTGCAACCAATGTGGCATTTATAAGGCCCTGAGCACTCCCACCCTTTGAGCTAACTTTTGGGGTGGTGTATCCCAAGATTCTTTACAATTACACGGTCATGTGAGAAGATCACAACTATACAAAGTTAAATCAATGGTTATGATTTTGTAACTACCTATTTTACTATTTTTTCTCTCTTCTCTTTTATTACCGTTGATCCACTTTTGTATGGTTATGATTTTCCACTTTACCATGTCATGTGATTTTTCACATTAGAGGATCCAGATCCATATCACAATCAGCTATGTTTAACCATTTGGGGAGTTAATGAGTTATCATGTCCCCAAAGTTATTTTCAGTGGAGGTGTTTAGTTCTGCGTACTGGCACAATGAAACTTTTATTTTATATTTTCATAAATTTTTTAACGAATTTTACAAAGTCTAATTTGGGGAGTTCACAAATCACTTCATGTAGTGCGAAGTACTTAACCTTTCAAATAATATCAACCAGTTTTTTTTTTTATCGAAATCCTCATAACTCATTAAAAAATATAAAAACAGTTATGGAGTCCGCAAAACTAAACATCCCCACCAAAAAATAACTTTGGAGGTGTACCAAAAATCACCAAACCAGATTAAGAGTATAACCATAAAAACAGTGTTTAAAAATCTGACCCGATTATCGATTTGACTGAAGTCAGGGGTCATGGATTCAACCGGAGGATCACAGATTTACTTCGCTAACCCGATTTATACATTAAAAAAATATAAATATATATTCTATATGAAAAATTCAAAAACATCAAACCACCAATCATTAAAGATTCCAAATATACTTAACATAATTTAACCAATTACATCTTCAAGTCAATATTCACAAGCTAATCAAAGTAAAACTATCAAAGTATAAAACACATATTCTAATGTATTTAATGAAAATTTATATCATCAAACTCAAACCCTTTTTGTCTTTCTCATGCACCTGCAACAGTATATGAAAGGAGATCTCTTACACAATAGAAAATAGCAGAGGAGAGGCGGCGACATGATAAATTAACGGTGGGAGAGAAGAACCGGCACAGTGGAGGAGATCACCGGAACAGGGAGACTGGATCTGGGTCTAGGAAAGAAGATCAGAAGAGAAGAAGAAGAACGATTCAAATTTCAGATTTAGTTCTAATTCTAGGCAACAACGAGTTTTTGTTTTGTTTTTTGATTTTTACGCATTAAACGATGTCATTTCGTGTATAATTTCTTTTTAAAAGATGCAGTGACCCTTTCAACCCCTCTGAACCGGGAGTCACAAGTTCAACCGGGAGGTTTCGAGAGTTACAGGGGTCAACATGCAAGTAGGGTCTAACTACTAACCCGAACTCTCATAGAGAGGGGGATCAGTGATCCGGAGGGGTGGACCCCAGGATGAGGTGAGATTTTAAAACACTGAATAAAAATATTATGAGAAAAATAAGAGAAATTGGAGCCTTGGCATTGAGCATAAACTACTTAAATCCAAGACATAAAGAGATGTTTTTCTCTTAGGACTTATGTATTTTGAAGGATATCTAATAAAATGTAAAGGTTAAAGGTGAATGTAGCCATCCACTGTGAAATATCAAATCATCAAATTTAAATTCATTGTCGTGTGTATTACTTCATTTGAAATACAAGAACTACATTTTGCTGGCATATAGCGCGTTTGCATCTTCAAAATGGAATAATGTGATTGAATTCCATGTACATTCTATAATTTCAATTGCATTAAGTTATAGCATTTACAAAGAAATAAAAATCAAAATGTCATTGTACGGAAAATGACACATGAGACATAAAAATTATTTTTTCTCGCTTTGTGAGAATCGTAAATCGTAATACGTCGCTTCTATTAGCTTTGCTATATGTCAAAACCACACCAGGCTGAAAAGTTATTTAGATGTACATTTATATAAATCAATTTAATTAAAGGCAACACTTGTAGGCCTAAGTTTCGATCAATAGATAACACGCATTATTTCGGTGAAGGGGAAAAGTGGCATGAAAAATAAAGGAAATATTACTCTCCTTTTACATAAGATTACTTCTCTCCTACTCTCTCACTTCGATTTTCGCACCTCATTTTTTTTCTTTTTTCTTATAATGGTGGGACCCACCCATTTTATCTCTACAACATAAGATACCTATCTTATATTAAAGGAGAATAATAAAACTCGAAAAATAATCGACTTCATGAAATTATATGATGATAAAGACTATCATCAACCTCATATTTGTCTTTATGTGAGTTTTTTACTTCCAATCAATATATCTTTTCACATTTTTTTAATAAACTACAAATAAAGTTGATGATACTATGTGATCTTTACATTAACTGTTATACATTTTGTTCTGGATGGCCCAACGACATAATGCTCTAAGGTCTAAGCCCAAACCCTTATTTACGTAAGCCCTACCAACCCTCAGTCTCACTGCCCCAAAACGATGGTGCTCCTTAGGTGAGACACTAAAATGTCTCATTTTGGAATTATAACTCCCAAGAAGACCGCCCCAAGGGCCATAAGAGGTAACTGCCCTTTGTCACATGCTGACATTGCCAGACACAGGGGGTGCATCACTGCCACCCTTAGCAAATCCCAATGAGAGTTGACCCCCTCCTCACCAACCCATACAAGATCAACGTCACCTTTTCCTATAAATACCCCTCTCCATACACAAGAAGAGGCATCTTATGTATCATTATTTTGCCCATTTATCTTGAGTCACATACACACACACCCAATCCCCCCTTATCATCGGATTAGCTTCATACTTGGAACTATATATTCTAGCTTGGTCTCTACCTGTGCTGGAGGTATAACCCATACAGTGACTCCACCTCAGAAGGGAACATAGTGGACTTATAGTCCTCAAACGGTACACATTTAAAATTAGCTGGCAAAAAAAATTAGAATAACCCTATTCGAAAAATTGTTTAACAAAAAATATATAAACAATGTCATTTTATAGAGCGCATTAATTTAACACTGTTGGAATGTCTAACAATTTAGACTAGTAGGAGATTAGCATCTGCAATAATTTTGAGGGTTGATTTAACTAATAATATGAGTTTGAAGATGGATGAACAATTAAAAAATAAGGATTCAATTCCAGAAAAGAACCTCTGCAATAAAATAAATTGAATAATTGTTATACTACCGACTTGTGATAAGTCTCCTATTTTGTATGACTTTATTTCCCTACGTGTGGATCGTGTAAATATTCATAAGATCTAATTCGTCGTAAGTGTTGATTTAAGTAATAATATGAGTTTCAGGATGGATGAACTATTAAAAGAGTAGGGATTTGAATCTTGAAAAAGACATTTAAAATAAAAGCTGAATAATTATTATGCCGCTCGACTTATGATTAGTCTCATATATGTGGGAACTTCTTTACCCCATATGAATCATGAGGGTATTTAGAAAATATAATTCATCCTTAAAAAATATAATTAGATTCTTGTAGTATAAAAAGATTGCAATTATTGTCTATCCTTAAAGTGTGACTCTGAACTTTTATCATAAGCAAATAAGATTTTGAAAGTAAATTAGTGTAAAAATGAAAAAGAAAAAGAGTTACCGTGAATATAAGAAAAACATTTAAAAAATATCAAGAAATAAACAAAGGGTGAATTTTTTCTACTATTGTTGCAAAGAAATTTTTTCACATCAACTGATTGTAATTATGTTTTTTTTTTTTTTTTGGAGTTACCCAACCCTAATTATCTCTTTGAGACGAGTTGGCTCTCTCCGGTATCCCCACGAGCTTCGACTCTTTGAGCCGGCTATGAGACTAATTATGTTTTATATGTAGTATATAGTTATAATAATAATTTTTTTTTTCTTTTCTCATATATTGTTAACTAACTTGAGGGAGAGAATTTTTTTTTTATCATTATAATTATATATTATCCATAATATATAATTAAAATAAATTGCTGCAGGAGTTTTTTTCCTCGGGTAAAAGGAGAAGTAGAGATTTCCCGTAAATAAATGGGTCAAATTGCAAAAGTAGTTGGTGTATATCACATTGGAATCAGCTCCTATTATCTGTGGTCACATTCATCCAATAAAAAAAAATACTAATAATAAAAAAATAAGAACATAGTGCCGTCTATTTGAAAAGCAACTATAGCTTAGGTAGCATTAGTCACCACCTTGTTCCATGTTCATTGTGCAATTCAAGAGCCAAAGCTTCCAAATCAATGGACAAGTCACCACCACCACCCTCCTCCACACAGTGTCTCAGTACCCTTCAATTCACTGTTTGGATGGGCCAAGAGAGATTTATGTATGCATACGGAAAAAAGCAAAAAAATGATGTTTGTTGATTTGATGTAATTGGGGGACAGAGCAAGTCACAACCCCTTAGGAAGGAGCCCACGTAGGACATGTACAAACGCCAAAGGTAGCATTTAGTGAGGAGTCCCTAACAAGGACAACACAAAAATAATGAGAAGATTTGATTTTTTTTTGTAGGATGGGATCTTTGGGCCTCTTGTGGGCCCCCACAAGATTAGGACCATCTGTCCCTTTGTGACCGGCAGACCTCCAAAACACGTGAATCTGATTCCCACTCATCCTCCATAATCTTGTCAATTTTATAATTTATATCATCATAATCTTGATTGCTTAAAGATGTATTTAATATCATCATAATCTTTATTGCTTAAAGGTAATATAAATCAAAAGAACCATATAGGTTTCATCAACTAATTAATTATTTTATCTACTGGGTTGAATAATTTAATTTCGATTTTGAATTGGCATAAAACTTATCCATGCTATCGTTTGACTCTTTGTTATCATATCACTAAAAGAATAATGTTTATAAGTATTTTTTTTAACAATATTAGAAAGGATTATTATAATAATAGTAGTCACCTAGCTTGTGGAGTTGGACTTACCACCTGAATAATTATAAAAAAAAGGGGAAAAAAATATAGAATTAGGAAGGATGTTTCTACCTAGGAATCTAGGCAAAAGTTAGTGAACAATATATTACCTAATCAAGAATGATTCGCTTTGGGTATGCTTTTATAAAATAATATAAATCTTTATCTTAACAAAAAATATTTATTGTATTGCAGGCAGGCTTCAGAATTCTGACACTAGTGGACATAATCTTTGGCCTGCATTTGATTGCAATTTAAACCATTGAATATTTTTAGCATTTATATAAATAAGTGTCTTTTTTATAATATTTTATAATTCATTGACAACCCATATCCTCGTTGAGTAGCATTTGTTTCTCTATCTCTCTTTGAAATTGTCTGTGCCACCCACCTTTATATGATGGATCAAACTCTGCACCATGAAATTGACTAATTTTTCTTTATTCAATTATTGACTGTGGAAGCATTCAATTGGGTCACTTCTCACCCTACGTTGAGACAAAAATATATTTTTGACTATTTTTTATTTATTTTGCAATGGATATAGATCATATCGTGATACCCAAATGCATGATCTATATAAATTTCCAATTTTTCATCAATGTGCCGTGTTGAATTTGATTGCCCATTAGGAATCTTGTTATGTTAGATATCATATTCTAGGTGGTTGTTTGTTTTCCCTCCTCACATTTATTTATTTATTGCAATTTCCAACTATTGTACTTTGAAATTGAGAGGTCGTTGTCTTACTATGTCATATGCTTGTCTTCTAATTGCTTAGAAAGGGGGTACTAAGTACTAACATATAACATTTTAATAAAAAAATATGCTTTTGCGCATTCATTTTGGAGCGCTATATGTTATTGATTTTGCAACCATGAACTACGAATATTGGCTTAAAAAGCTGCAATGTGCATGCCAAAAGTTTATTTAAGAGATTGGAGTGGTTGAATCACCAACATAATGAACGATCATTATCTTTAATTTTTTTTTACTCACTTTTATTTTCAAAGGAGGTGATGAGTTCAAATTATATATATAGAAGTTGATGAATTTGTTTTCAACGTTTGGCATCATTAGTTAGGCGTCTACTTAAAGCAGTATGAGCAATCATGGACCCCATATTCGTTACAATGAATTTTGATCTCATTTTTAAAGTAAACACAAGGATTAAACATGATTTGACCTAGGCATGATTGAACATTTGGATCAATTTAACATAGATAAATAAGGAAAAGAACACCTATAAATATAATAATGAACATGTATAGTTGATTGGAAGAATTAAAATGTAACTTGCAATTGTGAAGGACGGTTGTCTAGCTCTTAAACCTAATAAGCATAATCCTTTTTTAGTGCATCCACATTGATGAATGTGTGTGGGACCATTTGCATATCGTCATCAAGGTTGAATTGATGGTGATGGTGATATATATGATTAATTTAAAAATCCAAACAATATTATATAGACCCCTCTTTGTTGATTAAAGAAATGGTAACTTTGTCTAAAATGGTGTCTTTGAAGATAATTAGGATGTGTCAAACGAGGGAATTTTTAATTTCAAGTACTGAGTTTGTCAAATGGCACATCTCATGAAAGTGTTTTGGTTGAGTGGTGCATTGCACATTGGAATCCCCCAAAATTTCCAATCTTTTTTTTTTTTTGGTACATAAAATTTCCAATCTTTGAAATGCCTTTACGCAAATCATCAAACTTCAACCAATCACAAATACCCCATACCAATATGAATGAATAATATTATTGCCGTAGGGAAAGGCAAAACAACAAACACTAAACCAAGGTGCTCCATGTCTCACTTTTAAGACATAGACGTGTGAATAAACCAAACCACTTTCATTGCTTTGCTCCCTTTTCTGCATAGAATCATACATCAATTTTATGTGGGGTCAAAACCTTTCCTTCCCACCTTCTCCATCTTCTTGTCCTCACAATTATATTCATTTTGGTGAGTAAATTTCACATTAAACATCTTTATCTATCCACTCATATGAATAGTTAATTGTGGAATTGAGAATTATCAAAGGCAGGTTCAAATCCATAGTCATGTACATACTACGCACCTACCCTCCAATTTTTTTTTTTTGGAGAAAACCTACCCTCCAATTTAGGACAATGATACATAACCCAATGGTGTGTGTGTGTCCACACACACACACACATATATATATAAAGGAGCTAAGGTGACAGGAAACCCTTCTAAGTATCTAGAGCCATGACATGTTGCTTTCTTGTATTATCTTTCTTGTTCAAGAATGAGTAGATGTGTTAGACTTGGTGCAAAAGGGTTAGAAATGTGTGTCACATAAGTTGTCCATATCGGTGATATACACATTCCAAATTTTTCTGTTGGGGGGTTGGGTGGGCCTGCTCCAAGTATTGGGATAGTACAAAGCATAGAATATGGATCAAATTAAAGAAGGCATGGGGGGTCCATGATGGAGAACCTAACTTTCTTCCCTTGTGAAAGGGGGCACTCATGTACTAGTCCATCATCATAGAATTGATTTTGTTGCTTCCTTTTGTTCTATCCTAACACATGTTTTCTTCTTTAAAAAGAAGGACCCCACTACTACTCTCCCATATCACAAGTCACTTAAAGAAAAGAAAAGAAAAAAGAAAAGAAAAAAGAAAGATAAAACCTAGGTTAAGCTAGAATTTGAAATGAAGCTGGCTCCCAAAGTAGCATATCCAATTCCATCTTCATAAGAATTGTGAATCTCAAAGTCTAAAGGTGCCACAGTGAAAGGCATTGAGAAATCCGAAGAAAGAAATTCTTGGTTTTCAATCACCAATGACATATTGCTATTTGAGGTCGACCTAACTTTAAAATAATTACATTTCTTTCTGAAATTAATGCTGATGGTCATACTCAATTGATATTATCTTAAGGTTCATTCTCTTTCCCTTTAAGCTAATGTGAATGAGGCTTTTGTTTTCCTTCTCTCAATATAAATGCAAAGAAAAAGAAACTAAGCTTGATCATGTAACATTTTCAATTTCCTCTATTTTATTATTGATATATATATATATATTATTACACACATTCTCTGATTCTAATTTTACTTTGTAAGGATATGGGATGATTATGTATATATATTTTTAAGAAAAGGCATGGTGGGTCAAGATAATTAAGCAATTAAGAATCCAAAAGGTCCCAAAAGAAAGAGGCATAAACCATTCACCTAGAAATCATATCTCACATAATGAAAGTTTCTTTATAGGGGAATTTGAATGAGCTGCCATGGGTCTACTTTACAAGGATGGATTTGGTGCGATAGGTGGAGTAAGGCTAAAGATAAGGATATAATTTATTGCATTTTTGAATATAGAAGCCCCCTCTTCCACTATCAATGAAACATGGTAAAGAGAAATTAAAGAAACATGAGAGTAAAAAGGAGGAACATTGTTAACTATTCTTTTTTCTCTGGCCTTTAGACAGATTGGTGTGTGCAAGTGTAAACATCACCTTCCCCCACTAACATAATATCCATGTGCCAAGGCCACCTAGGCTTACTCATCCCATTAATGGGGTTCTTGGAGTTTGTGGTCACAAACCAAACTCCCCCATCTTGGGTGAAATGATTATGCCTTTGCCACCCTTCTTCTCCCTCTTCCCCTTTCTTTCATATCAGTGGGGACTTTGTCTAAAAGTGTTTTAATTGTTCCTTTTTGTCTACATTAGGCACTTGTCCAAAAGCTAAACACTAAACCCCCATGGTTGCTCTTTGGTTGAGGTACGTGGGCACTCATGAAATCTAGTGTCATATAGATAGGATTTTCTTTGGGATTGGATTGGACTAACCATGTCTATAAAATATTTCAAGTTACTCTAGTGAATGATCTCCAATCAATAGCCAGGTTGACATAGATATGTACTATCTAACCCTATTCCCACTATATATTAGAATTATCTTATTCAAGCGTTAGTTTGGATTCTATTTCTATCAATTGATTTAGGTTACTTTAGATTATCTTCTTTTGCACTCCGCAATTTTAACTATATCTTATAGGTTAATTTTAACTACAGTTATTTTAGATAAATTATTTTCAACGCATGATTTTAACTATGTCTTATAAATAAGACATAGTTATAATGCTAAAATTATTATTATTTTCGTCATATCAATTGACAATATACGAGGAGAGAATTTTTTTATTATTATTATTATAACTATGTCTTACTAGTAAGATATAATTAAAATCACACGCTATAAATAATTTATCTAAAGTGATTGTAGAAAAAATTAATCCAATATATATGTATATATATATTTCCCCCTATTCCCTTCCTTTTCGAAAGTCGCACATTGAGTCATGAGCTAGAGAATTGAGATTGACATCATTAAGAATCGACCAGCTATCACTTTTGGACCGAATATATGAAGGGAAAAAATATTTGGTATTATCATCAATGTGGGAGTGCATCATATTGTGTTGCCCACAATGCTTCTGGCGAATGAGGAAGGTCAGGCCCACACTGATAATGGACCATAAATTTTGTTGTTGTTGGAATTGACACTCCAATTTTTTAGTATAACTCTGGTAGATTCCTATTATAGGTTTTCAACAATCACTCAAGCTTGTGTTTTTCACTCTTTCTTTTTCTTGGAGTAAAAAATAAAAGAGTTAAAACCATAATTAAGTCAAATAACAGGCGCACCATCAGTTTCTCCTTTTCCCCCATCCTTTAAAAAGAGGGATTATAATTTGTTCACTCTTAAGGATTGTCTCCTCAATGTTCTTTCCACTATTAACATGTCCAATCAATTCATAATTCAATAATTTAGTGGAGGATCAATGGAAAGACAAAAAGGTTACATCTAATGCAATATCATAGTCACCCCTTTAATTCAGACTTGGATGGCAGGCATACTATTCTTGGTGCCTATGGGACTAAAATAGTAGCGTGTTTCATGTTCCAATCCTATCTTAACAACATTATAGAACTAGACCCTTAATTTTGATATTGGTAATATTTTTGTGGTTTTCTTTAGTTGGCCCTAGTGGGATGCCCTACAATATGAGATACATAGTATGTCACAATTATGTGACAAGCATAGTCCTTCTTGGAATTGTCTTCTAGCAGAGCCAATAATATTTTCAATTGCCATCACTTTTACTTACCCCATAATTGAGGTCTAGTCTATCAACTACCCGGTTGCCACTTGAAGCTTCTAATGATATCTCCCAACCTAAAATGTTAGTTTATTGTACTTCTGACAAAACAAATAGGTCCATATTGCACAAAAGAAGGACATGTGTGATTTAATGTGTTGGGCCTCAATAACACTAGGATCCACTTGAAGGGCAATAACAATCTGACCTATTTGATCAAGCAATGTCCTTGTTTTGATAATATCTTACTCTATTAGGCTTATAATGGAATAACAGATAGTGACTGCACAACTTAGACTTGCCCCCACCTTGTCATCACACAATGTGTAGTATGAGGTTAACACTCTCCATGTGCTTATCATTCATTGATGTTATATAGGTGAGATGATATCCTAGCAATAAATAATGATACATACGCATAAAATTAAATGTAGCTGCAGATCATTGTTGACCTCTCTATTGAATAATTTATTGCCACAAACTAGCAATTCATAATTTGTTGTTTCTACCGCCCTTAATATGTCTGAGATACAAATTGGAAAAAAAAAATCTTAATAGAGAAAGTTGTAAATGAAATGGACCACTAACTTTAATTGAAACACAAAAAATTGTAGGATATAATTTTATCTCTTATACATACCTAAAAATATATAGAGTCTATGTTTTTTTTATTTATCTTTTTTTGGCATAGTCCCACGTTGAATATGTGTATAAAAAATAAAATTATTTTCTACAAGACGAGAAATACTAATCCTATAAACTAACGTCTAAAGATAACCTCGAATAATTACATACCTTAAAATAATGAGTGCTAAGAAAAATGTGGTAAAATACAAAGTAGGTGTTTAATTAGTGATGCACAATGACAACACATGGGGATGCTGAAATAGAGGCCCTTGTTTGATAGTAGTGTTAACTAAAAAACGAAAACATGGACATGCATGCGAAGCAGACAAGTGTGTGCTACAGACACATAAGAATACATAATGCACAAGCGTCGAAATGCGTGTCTTATAGTTATGTATCCTATTTATTGGTTTACATGCTTTGAAACTTGAAAATGACATTTATGAATAGAGCCAATAAATAATTAATGCATTATATGTAACCCTTATTAAAACAGTGGACTTTGAGACATTATTTCCATTCTTATAGTTTAATATTGTAGATCATTAGCCAAATAATAATAATAATAATTTCTTTTGGGGTAGCATAACCCTTATGAAACACTGCCTTTGCCTTGTTCATGAATTTTGGACTTGAGCATTTGAGAAGATAGAGAGTGATAATGATATGATAAAAGCAAAAATTCTATTCCCATTGAAAAATCTGGGGCTAATAATAATTACATTGTTTAAGTTTGCTTGAGGAGAGAAAATAATTAAAGGCCTTAAAGTGTGTTCTGACCAACCACAATTGATAGGGATTTTGATTGAACAAAATTAAAATTGTGGGACCACTGATGTGCATGCAAGAAAAGTCAGGGAAGAAAGAAAATAACCATTTGGGTTTGTTATTAGCAAATCAGAGAGTGAAGTGGAAGCTTGTTTTTTTGTGTTAATAATGGGAGTGATAGCACTCTGCATGTGTAGTATCTGACATCTTCATCAGAGAAGTTCTTGCTCTATCCTTTTTTCACCACACAATCAGAAGTTTTAATATCTACTTTTCCCCAAAAAAATTTAATGTCCCAAAGTTTTTTTGTGAAGTTAAATACTTGTTGGCTACTAAAATAATCATAAGAGACAAATCATTGTTCCTTAGAAGATTTTCTGTCTAGGATGGATAGGTATCTATGTGACCATTTGATGAGGTCCACTTTGGTACTGTAGAAGCTTTCGTGGTATATGTATATATGTACTATACAACTTAGACATGTCATAATTCAATATAAAATGATAACTTGAGCAAATATATCACCTAAATTGATGGCTATGGATTTAAATTTCCAAATACTTTTGGATGCCCCACATTGAATGTGAGGTCAATTCATCTGTTAAATTGGGTGCATGAACTATTATATATGTGAAGTTAAAGGGTTCTCAAATAAATAAATAAATTATAATGATGGACACTTGATGCACTAAAAAAATATACCAAGTTCAAAAAATTGCTAGAAGGAAGGAATAAAGTAGCACCTTTATTCAATGAAGTATCATATCAGGATACAAAGTGGAAGAATTTGAATGACCACAAATCCACTAAAGCATAGAACATAAAGGAGTCCCTAGTTAAGAGACAATTCATAAAACCGGATTCGTTTGCTTAGTAGCTTATCTATCAATGTTCTTCAAATAATATTCCAAGTGGAAACTAATATAGTCATATTCTGAGATCTATATATGTTATCCAAAAAAATATATATTCTGAGATCTATCTCTTAAGTTGATGTTGCTCCTTTAAACAGGAGTGTCTTTTCCAATTCTTACATAGTTAAAAGGAAAAGAAACCCAAAAAGGAAAAACAAAGGTCTTCATTTGATTTGAACTAGTCACGTGCTAATGGCCTTCTTTCTTAAAGTGTTTCATAAAAAGTGGCTAATAGCCTAAAAGATGCTGTGACAAGAGCTTAAAGAGAGTATGCCATCTAGTGACTGCTTGTTCATGTTTTAGTATAAGATTCATGTTATAATATATAGTTATGCAACTTGCATAAGCTTAATAGATGAAGTGTTGATTATTGATATGTTAGATTTGATAATGAGAAGACTCCTCAACTTGTGACGGTTATGGTAAAAGGTCAATTGTATATAGCTTTGTCTTTATATTTTTATAAAAATATTATTTCTCGTATTCGAACCCGTAATTTTTCGATTAAAAAGAATAACCTTAAAGACCCATACACTAAATTATTCATATATATCATATGTCTACAGTTGTTACAACCAATAATTTTCAACTTTGCATCTTTTAAAATCCATTAATGTCTATTTTTTTGGGTGTATGTTCGGTATGAATATCATTATTGAATCCCTATGTAAAAACCTCAACTGTTGGATTCATTGAATGGGCTCTTTTTAACACGTATTATATTATTTAGAGGAGAATGTATATAACAAAAAGTTTAATATTTAGAAGAACCATTATTCAGCTCAAACATTTTAAAAATACCATTATGGTTGAACAAATGAGACAGACCAAGAAAAATCGTTGAAAATGAGAGAAAACGGTGCAATAATGTTACCCAATAAGCATGAAAAAGTGGCTGAGGTAGCAGATAATACCAATTAAAACTACGTGATTATGAAGTCTAAAGTAAAAATGACCAATAAAAAAATAAAACATTAATCATGGTGCTTCTACATTGTCCAATTTCCATCCATAAAGTACATTACTACAATCTTCTCTCTCACACCTTCAAAACACACCAAAAAGTGAGCATGTAAATGCATGCCGCTAATGCTTGTAAATAGCCAGAGTTTGAGAACATGCTTTCTAACCACTAGTCCCAAAAAATGACCATTGCATGTGCAAACAGATGTACCTAATGAGATAACGTGATCTTTCTGTATAATCAAAAGTAGCTTTAGAATGTCTAGAAACAGTATACAGTACACCTACAACCTTAGTATTGAAACATTTTAAATCATATTAAGGATTAAGTTGCATTTTTTTTTTAATTTTAAAATTTTAAAGTATATACAATTTGCCTTCTTTCAGAAAAATTCCTTTAACCTCCACTGTTTAAAAGGTAACATACTCTTGTCAAAATGGCTCCTAAATGACTGGCCCATGGGTCATATCTTGTGTTGGTTGGCCTTGTCTATAAAAGAGGTGTGCCTTGTTTTAATTTATTTATTCAGGTTTCAACCCTGGGCCAACTGGCCCAGCCCACGAGAAAATTTATTCTTCTATGTCTATCAAATTTATATGAGGAATGCGTCCTTGAAATTGTTCAAGATCTACTCTTAGTTGAACACCAGTACTCTATAATTATTAATTATGTATATCTCCCTTATGATTTTAAATGTTTTTGCCTTTTTTTTTTTTAATTTACATCTTTTAATTTTACTTTGAATTTAAAAATGGCCAAACAAAACCTAATTTATATCATTCTCATTTAATAATGTACCTTCATAATCTTCCATTTAAATAATATATTGTTAAATTCCAACATAAGATACCAACCATTCAAGCCGAAGATAAAAACCACTTTCTATTAAACTCTGATTAGCGAGGATGGAGTGAGTAATTCTTATATTCAACCTTATCCTTTCATAATTATAAAGAGACTGTTTCTTAAATTTGAATTCGTGACTTTTCAGTCACAAAGGAACAATTTTACTACTGCTCTATACTTGCTCTAAAAACATGTTTACAGAAACATGTATACCTATTTTTGCTGATTATGTAATGAAGAAAAAACATTGAAATAAAAAAACATTCAGATATGAAATTCTAATAAAAAATGGTTCGGCTTTCTTACCATACATGTTTATATATGTACTACAACTTTGAGTTCCTTCTCAATGCATCGTTTCCGATAAACTTGGATGCTCCAAGTACAATTGCAAACACAGAGGTTCACTACTCATTGACTTGATAGGGGTTATAAGTGGAGGCTGCTGCCACTGCTTTGTGTCAGTTGAGGTCCACAAGTCTGCTTCTTTGCTTGTACCAGTCTCAGGAAGGGATCGAAAATAAGCAGTAATCTCCCAACTGCAACCTGTTTAGAGAAGAAATAAAAAGTTTAGACCTGGGTTTTGGTCTATACCAAAGAACAACATTCAGCAAATGTATCAAAGACAAAAGCACTAAACCACTGCTACTTGATTCAAAACTAGCCATCTATAAAAATAAACCACTCCCCATTAAAAACCCCAACTAGCGAGAGTAGGGGCAAGGGCAAGTATGCAGCATTACTTTTACATATTTGCAAAGAGACTGTTTTCTGGATTCAAACCCGTAATCTTTTAGTCACAAAGGAGCAGCTTTATCACTACTCCAGGCTTGTTCTCTTCAATTCAAAACTAGCAATCTATATGAACTAAAAATGATGACAAGATAAGGGCATGTGAATGTGCACACATGCATGGTCATTTGTGTAAGAGTGAAGGATTATTACAACTTTACAACAATAAGAGCAAAGGATGAAGTCAAAAAAGAAAACAAGGAAAAGAGAAACAGGATTCTTTGCAGCATGACTATACTTGCTTTTACCGGGAGGAAGCTTCTTAGTAAGAGATTCTGAGATTGACAGCTTGACCAGGAATGATCTGAGAGAGGACTCAAGACCAAACTCTTCCACCGCTGAACCATAAGACTGATTCATTGCAAGCTTGAATACAAATTTCTCCAGTGGAACATTGTCAGCATTGAAGAAAATAACAGCTACTCTTTCCACCATTCCCTAGTAAATGGAAGGTAATGGATAAAAATCAGCATGCCAAAAGAAAGCAGTTGCAAGGAAAGTTGGATGTGACAAGGAGGTGTGCTTTTGTATAGGATAGTGGACCTTCAGTCATCTATTGACTTATTTAAATATTCTGCAAAAAAATTACCCAACATCACATATCTCTGAGAAGAATCACAAGTAATTATTTAATGAATCCTGTTGAAACAAAGTGTGTTTGAGAGAAATTGTGTTTATGAGCAGCATACTTGATCTCTAATTTAAACCTTGACTAGAATCAACGAATGGAGGTAATTAGAAGCTAACTTACAGCCTAATCACTAGAGAATCAACACAATTACTGCAAAAATTTTAAAGCAAAAAAAGATGCTGTATATCTTCTATGCAGTGTTATAGAACATGACATATGAAACATAGTTCTAATTGAAAGATGTAATTCTGAATATTATTGATTGATTCCTTGTCAATATACAGAAAGTATTCACATTATATAGACCTATATGAATAATTACTTTCCTAAAAACGGAGCTAAATCTAAGGAAACAAACAAGAAACAAATCTGCCCTACAAATTGAACCTAACATAAAAGAAAATCTACAATAATTACATTATTTCTTTTATATTTACAACGCTCTCACCAAGTTGGTGAATAAATATCTATCATTCTCAGCTTACTACTGAGGTATTGAAACCTCTCTGTGGACAGCCATTTAGTCAACACATATGCTATTTGAAGTCTTCAAGGAATATTTGGAATAGTAATCAGCCCCTATTCAATTTTTCCTTGATGAAGTAATGATCAATCTCAATGTGTTTTGTTCTATAATGCTGAACCAGATTATAAGCAACACTAATGATGGATTTATTATCATAGAACAACTTCATAGGTCCTTGATACTTTATCCTAAGATCATCTAACATAATTTTCAACAATAGTAATTCACAAACCCCTTGTGCCATAAATAACTCAAAATTCTGCCTCTACACTTGACCAACCAACCATATTTTGTTTCTTACTCTTCTATGTTACTAAATTCTGACAAAAAAACTTCTTTCAATAACTGATCTTGCATAATCAGCATCGACACATGTCTCCTTGGACATGTTTCCACCTTTTTTGAGTGACTAGTAATAACCTCTGCTCTTAGTCCTTTCATGGTTTTAGTACTAATTCTAGTGAATCATGGGTTATTGACTCTAGAGCTGCTGACCATTTTCTAGCAAAAGACGCTGACAAACAGAATAAGCCCAATCAATGACAAGGTAAATGGACGGCTGGATGGTTTCACATGGCTTACACGTGCCAGAAGGACGACATGCGCATGGAGGCACAGATGTTTAGCATGGCTCTGAGAGTTGGCCAATTGGAGATGTGGGTATCAATGGGTGTCCTTGCTCCGATGGGTTAGGTACAGGATATGGCTGAGCTATGTTATAGCCACAAATGTGCACTTGAAGCCCAATGATGAAGGCACTGAGAACCTAGCGATGAAGGCTAGTTGGTCAACAATGAAGGGTTATGGCAGTAGAAAAAAGTCTCCCAAATTGAGAGCTTAGATAACAACTTGAAAGATGGAATTTTGAATATTATTGATTGATTGTCAATGTACATGAAGTATTTACATTATGTAGACCTATATGAATGATGGTCCACCTCTATATAACAGCCCCCTCCTAGCAACTTTTTCTTTTCTATCTCCTCTAATTGAATCCTCAATTCTGTTATCAACTTGGATCCATAGGCCCAGCAATGAATAATTTACTTTCTGATTAAAAGGAGCTAAGTTTAAGGGAAAAAATAAAAAACAAATCTGCCCTGCAAATCTGTCCTAACATAAAACATATGTACAATAATATCATTATAATTACTTTTATATTTATAAAGAGAGCGAGCCAGGAGTAGTAGTAAAGCTGCTCTTTTGTAGCTGAAAGGTCACAGGTTCGAATCTGGAAAATATCCTCTTTGCAAATATGTAAGAGTAAAGTTGCATACAAAGATTGCTTTCACCCCTATCCTTGCTAGTCGGGATTTAACACAGAGCTTTTTTTTTTTTTTTTTTTTTTACTTTTGTATTTATAACAGTTCTCGATATTGATGACAAGAGAAACACGACTAATCTAATATATCACAACCTTCAATTGTTTCTTATATAAATAAGCATATTGTCCATTAGCCGAACTCTTGTCAATATTAATAGCAAGTAAAAAGCAAAGATTCCAAGGTGTTAAGTTAGGTGTAGGTTGTAACATACAATATCATCACATATAATTTTTAATTACATTGTTATACCAAGAGGGATCTTTTGATTATAGTGCAAGACTAAGAGCTCTTACTCTCATCTCAGCCATTGATTTCCGTTCATCTAACAGTTATAGTTTATTGAGTTATATCAATTAACTAATTATTAATTCTAACTAAATTACTGCCGTTAGATGGACGGAAATCAACAGCTGCCGGAGTCAAAAGATCTCCTAATTTGTGTGGCAAAAAGAAAGGAAATACATTGATTGAAACAAATGTTGCATTCAAGGGAACTTATCATAATATACTATATAACCAATTGAAAGATTGAAGTGATTAGTCTCTAGCAAATGATTGCACCTTTAAAACAACAGATTGACTGCAATCTATTGTACTGTCTTGTTGAACAAGTGTTCAACAAAACACACACATATATGCATTAAGCCAAAAAGCAGGGTAGCTCAAAACCAGTTTAAGAAAAAGCTTGTCCACAATAGTGAAGCCACGGAAATTCTTTTAATAATTATGCACAATATATATGCTAGGTAAGTGGGGATGAGAGAAGCTCGAAGTCTGAACCTCCAGATTACTCAGAAGTTATTATGAGTCCTAACACTATTAATGAAGTTTATATTTTACGACAAAGAAGCAATATTACATTGCTACTACCAAACAACAACCAGAATATATACTCATTTGAGTTATTTTCTCATTGAAAAGCAAACAACAACAAGAAGAACAACTAATTCAAGGTTGAGTTAACAAAAATAAGAAAATAAAATTACCAAACAAGACCAACCTTCTGTAAAAATGGAAGAAGCCCTGAAACAGTAGCATGTATGTAATATCTAAGCTGAGGATGCAAAGCCCTTTGAACCACCACATTCATATACCTTCTCCTCTCAAAGGCACCTTTTTCCACACCCAAAAACCCAATTAATAAAAAATTAATTCTAATCAATTATACAATTCAGTAACCAAGAACTACAAAATCAAAGGAAGAAAGAAATAAAATAAAATAAAATAAATAAGAACTAAAAATGTGCATTGTGCAGTCAAAATCATTGCTTTTTCTTTTTCCCAGCAACCAAACAGAAATAAAAATAAAATAAAATTAATGGGTATGCAAGAATCAACCTGAAGGATAAACCCCTTTGAGAAAAACAACACAAGTAATAGCCACCTCCAAAAATTCAACCAAAACTCGTGCTGTTTGGCCTGCAAATTTTCCCACAGAATCATAGTAAATGCCAACAATATGTATTAAATAATTAATAAAAATAAAAAACTTTATTGGTTAATTTCAAACCTTGTGGAGTTTGATTCTGTTTGCGTTCCATCATGTGTAATTTTGATGTTAAAAAAAACTCAATTCTCAAATACTGTATTCAAGCGAAGGAAGTGCTTCAGTTTCAAAGAGGGCCATGAAATGGACAAAAAATTACAATTTCGCCACTGACCCGGCCCGAGTTTAATTCGGGTCAAATCAACACTTCCAGGGTCGGGTTTAGATCGGACCCGAACCCGGGCTTTCGTTTCTTCGTCTTCTCTCCTCAATTTTACTTCATTGACTACTCTGCATCACTACCAACTGCGAAAATATTTGATTTTCCATTGATACGATAAATGGCTGGTGAGATTTTCTTTTCTTTTCTATTTTCCCGGAAAATCGTTTCCGATTGAGAAAATTGGATTTTCCTGAATGGGTTTTTTTTTTTTTGAATTTCAATTTCAATTTCAATTTCAATTTGTTAATCGAAGGGAAAAGCGAAGAAAATAAGGAAGGAAGAAGAGGAAGGGCGTGTGTGGTGGTTTTGGGCGACATTGGACGCAGCCCTCGAATGCAGTATCACGCTCTTTCACTCGCCAAACAGGTTTTTCTTTTTATAATTTCATGTAATAATTTAATTTAATTTAATTTATTTTCTTTTTTTCATTTTTCATTTTTGTTTAATCTCAGAATTGATGTAACCCCCCCATTTTGACTTCGTTGTAATTTTGCCAGAGCCTGGATCATAGTAATAATTCTTCTGTTCCAAGTTTTAATTGGAGAATCAATCATGCTATTGATTTTTATGCTTTGGATTAAGACCTTACCATAATTCATATTTAATCTGATTGCTTGTTATTTGATGGCTGGGTTCTGTATTGGGTGTAATAGATGTTCTCTTTTTATGAGCATGATTCTTGAATTTTAATCCAGGCTTGCTCAGGTTATATATTCCATGTTATTTATTTTTTTTGTTATATATCAAGGAATAGGTTATTCTACCTACTTTTTTCTCATGCCTACCAATTTCCAACATCTTCAGATTCTGATCCAACGGTGTTGGAGATTGGTAGGGATGGAAAAAATATAGATAGAATATCTTATCCCATCTATCAATTCATACTATCAAGTTTAACACAATTGCGTTTCTAAGGACTCGAACTCGAGATTACTGGTTAAGCTGAAACAACCCTTTATGAGTTAATTCACATGCTTGGTGGTTATGTTCCATGTTTTTATTTGTTCAACTGAGAGCTCCTGACCTGGCAGCGGTTACTTTTAGATATTTAATAATAGTATTATGTGTGGTCTTGAGGATTAATTTAACAGTAGTGGTTATTGGTTTTTGGACCTAGCTGGTTTAGCTATGCACTATTGATGTATGTTCATTCTAAATGTAATTTTGTTTGGGATTTGCTCAACTGGGTATAGCTTTTTGTTCCAATTGCCTCACAACTTTCCTTTTACATTTGAGTTTTATTCATATGCTGTTATCTCATCTACTGAGCTGGTATTGACTTCTCTGTTGTCCCCTTTGATTCTCCAACCTACTGTCCAACTCTTTCTTATGTAGGCATGAGCATTATGTATTTTTTACACTATTTAATCCTTATTTATGAGTCTAGTGCTTTTCTATGTGGCATTGCAGGCTTCCCTGAAGGTAGACATTGTTGCATATGGAGGTACCTTTACTGATTTCAAATTTTTTATAATGAATCATTAGAGTTAGATTTTATTAGTACAGAAATGATGGAGTTAATTACTAATTTTCACGTATAGCATGAGTAAATTTTTTCTTATTTAATAATTTCTAACAGGTTCGGAGCCCCATGCTGCACTTCGTGACAACCCATCTATTGATTTTTACATAATGGTAAGTAAGTGGACTAACCTTTTCAGGACAAGTTATCCTCATACTTTATGAAAGTTGATGTAGTTTTGGAACATTTTCTAATTTTCAGAAGCAATGGCCAACAGCCCGGCAAAGCTTACCGAAGATACTTCAACCCATAATGCTTTTGTTGAAGCCCTTGGTTCAATTTTTCATGCTTCTTTGGTTCCTTTGTGTAAAAATAAGTTCTCCTGATATTTTTATTGTCCAGGTTAGCCTTTTATGTCTTCTACCTATTTTTCTTCCCCAACATTTAAGCTAATTTTATGTTTTACTTGATTGATTCAATATTACTTGTTCTTCCTAAGTTAGACTTAATGTTGCCAAACATGTACCTGAAAAATGGATGGTTGTTTTGGACCCGTGGCCTTTGTTTGAGAAGCATCCCAGATGCCAAATAAATAATAAAGTTAGAAGTTTGTGTTAGGTCAGTTTGGGCTACAAGATAAATTATTTAGTACCTAACTTTGGTGTCTTGCATAGATTATTTTAGGCAATCTACGCTTTGAAGGATAATTTATTATCTGATTCCTGTTGAGGTTAACTGTGTAATGATTCTTTGATAAATGAAGCAAAACAACCAGAGCTTGCAGCAAGTTTGATTTCATAGTTCTTGCTTCATTTTTCTCATTCCTTTGTTTGTGTAGAATCCTCCTTCTGTTCCAACCCTGGTGGCAGTAAAATGGGCTAGCTGGTTGAGGAATTCATCATTTGTCATAGATTGGCATAACTTTGGATATACTCTACTTGGACTGTCCCTGGGAAGAAATAGTCATTTTGTCTCTTTATATAAATGGTATTAGTTTAGCTTTTTTTAATTTTACATTTGTTAATGAAGATTTTTCTTTTTGGTCTGTAATGATTTTGCTTTTTCAAGGTTGCTGTTAATGGGATTATTTTTCTTGGCTCCATTTAGGTTTGAGAAGCATTATGGAAAAATGGCAGATGCTTCTCTATGTGTAACAAGAGCAATGCAGCATGAATTGGCTCAAAACTGGGGAATTAAGTAAGAGAGTCAGCTAAAGGTTCAAATATATTGTTTCTAAGAGACTGCGTTAGTAATGGTAAGATAGGTTTTACAATCTAGATATATATTATTCTTAGTCATTGGCATATTACTTTTTAATGTGTTTGCTTCTTAAAGGAAATCCATTGATGGGTAGTCATCCCCAAAATGAGACTGTGTTTACAACGGAGGTTGGTTCAAACATATATTTGAAGCCAAACAGGCCGGCACTTGTTGTAAGCAGTACGAGCTGGTAAGTTCATCCTCACGAAGTGCATCCTTTGGTAGCATTGAAATGGTAGGTATGCATGTTTTAATTTTACTTGTTTGTATTCTTCTTTGTTGTAAACCTTGGTACGATACAGTTTCTGCTTCAATGTGAGATAAAGTTAACTTTCATTAATTATGTTAAGCTTGCTTTTTATTCTTTTAACAATGGCCACATCCTTTTTTTGATGCATATTATGAAGTTAGTTAGATTGATATTCTGTGGGGGAAAAAAACTGAACAACAAAAAAGAAAGAGAGAGAGTAATTCTCTATTGACTATGATAATCTCAATTTATATTAGCGGGCTACTTTACCAGACTTGAGTGATTTATTTCTGTGGTTTGTGCCACTTTCAGGACTCCCGATGAAGATTTTGGCATTCTCTTGGAAGCTGCTGTAATGTATGACAGACGTGTTGCTGCTATATTAGGTGAAGATGATTCATTAGACGAGGAGGTCATCTGGAAAGAAATATCCGATGGAAAACAATGTTTATATCCCAGATTGTTATTCATCATTACTGGTATAATTTGTGTTTTATACTTCTGAAATATTGTGAATCGTTTAGAATGTTTTAACAAGAGATCTTCATTGAAAAAGGTAAAGGTCCTGAAAAAGAAAAGTACGAGGCAAAAATAAAGAGATTGAAACTTAAACGTGTGGCATTTCGTACCATGTGGCTATCTGCTGAAGATTATCCATTATTGCTAGGTATTTTGTTTTCTCTTTTATTTTAAAAATTGTCTTGCACTGTGGTGAATTATTTGATATTAACAGTTTTGGGTAATTTCAGGATCGGCTGATCTAGGAGTTTGTTTGCATACTTCATCATCGGGATTAGACCTTCCCATGAAGGTATCCATTGTTATATGTCAATGTACAAACAAAGATACGCTATTAGCAATTTTTTTTACATTGTTATTTTGATAACCTTCCTATGTGTAATCTTTTGTATCATTTAGCCACATTGCACCCATAAGCTTCTTAGCCATGAAACTGTAATAAATATCATGTTGCTTACGTTGGTATTCCTATGTTATAAAACTTTTGAAATTCCCTCACTATATCTTCAAAAGAACTTATTTTTTATTCTGAAATAATGTGCTTGAGTGCTTCATTAGAGTATCTCTATATGTTCAGTCTAATTTTGGATCCATTCCTCATTATTCTTAAGAAAATGTCTTGTGCCAGTTCTTGTAAATTGTATGCATGTGCTGGCTAACTTAATTCTTTTTTGTTGAGTGGGTTAAGGCTGCTCCTGTTTCTTCCCGTTGAGCTGTTTGAGCCTTTCTTTTTTCAGTTAATTCTTCACATGGGAGGAGTTCAAGTCAAATCTTGGTTTGGTTTCTTATGGCACTTTATTCATTTTCTGTTTATTTCTAAATTTTTCCGCTTTAACTGCACCAGGTTGTTGATATGTTTGGATGTGGACTGCCTGTTTGTGCCGTTTCATACTCTTGGTAAGCTATGTAGTGTATATGCTATGTACTTCCTCCAAAACTTGCTTGTGATTTGTTCTGAAATTCAACAGTATGTTCTTTTCATTTATTGGTAATTTTTTTTACTTTCTTGAAGCATTAAAGAACTAGTTAGAGTTGACAAAATTGGTCTTCTCTTCTCTACATCTTCAGAGCTAGCCGATGAACTTCTGGTAAGTTTGTTAATGATTACATGTACAATATTTGCTGGATAATGCACAATCTCTTTGAACTTGAGACATCAATAATAAGCAGAGTTGTTCATTACAATATCATGTATTTTTAAGGACATTTTTGTAAAAGGTCGCGGAGTGAGGAACAGCCTATTGATTTTTATATGCTTAGTATCTTGTTCTTGTAGAATATGCTGTCTCAAATTTGATACCATAAGATAGAGCATCTAGACACAAATGATACCCTTTTAAGAACTTGTGTGCAAAAAGTGCAATTTGTCCACGTATCAACTTGGCTCTGGCCACAAGGTGCTTCTAGTGGGTTTCAAATTCCTACACTGCAGGTATAGGCTGTCTACCAAGAGCTCAATTTACCAACTGAACCACTCATCATGGTTGTATGAATTATGAAAGATATTATTAAAGACACTAAAATGATCACTCTTAGCCATTTGTTGGCTTTGAGTTTTTCCATTCTTGTGATCCATAAAGATATTAGATGCAGATTGACATTATATCTTCCACTCCCCAATTTGACATGTGGATTACTTTTTCCAGATTGTTTTATCTGTTAAAAATTCTTGATTCATAAGGTAGACAGTCTAAATGTCTAATCTTGAGCATACTAATTTGCTGTCTTGCTGAATCTACACAGATGCTCCTCAAGGGATTTCCTGATGAATGTGATGCTTTGAAGGTCCTCAAATATGGTGCATTAGAAACTGGTTCTTCTGCAAGGTGGGCTACTGAATGGGAAGAACATGCAAAGCCACTGATAACTGAGGCAAGTTCATTCTGCTATGTTATGCAACTTGTCATAATCAGGTCATCTAGTCTTGTGGTAGTTGACCATTCAATATCCGTGATTCACTGTGGATCCTATTCTCACCTTTGTTTTATATGCTGTTTTGACTTAGAGGAGTATTCCTGTGAACTTAAAAAAGAGCATTTGAATTTGCAGGTTATATCAAGATTTTGATTTTCTATTGATTCTCAGAAGACGTCTTTAACTGCTCTAACAGCAAATTGGACTGATCTGTTGATCTGATCCAGTAGGAGGTTGACTAGCACCATATGCTGATTGCATGCACATTTCATGATGTTTGGCAATTTCCAAGTAGGAGCTATCTTCTACAAAATTAGATATGCAGCAGGGTCTCCAACATCTGTCTATTTTTGAGGTTCTGCGAATGAAGTTGTAAATATATTTTCTCTGAAAAAATTGGTCTTGGTGATTTAGAATTTCATTTTCTTTGAGTATGCCTTGATTCTCTGGTCCATATATTTGAGTAAAAGTGAGGTTATTATACTAAAGCTTCAAGTATTTTAAATATATTTCTTAAGGTACTTGTCATACAAAAAGTTGGGAGAACTCGCTCCCAAAATCTAATCAATGAGGGGGAAACAAGATGCAAAATTGAAATATAAAATTGTATAATAAAAAGAAAAAAGAAAAAGAAAAACTATTGATAGAGTATAGGACAGTACCATTACATTTAAAATCTTTGCAACATAAGGTTTCAGTCCTTATACAGTTTGAAAAAAAAAAAAAGGAAAAACAGTAAACGAATGTTATTGATATATATATATTCAAAATTTGTTCCTAAACTTATTGATACTTCAAAGCCTTTCCTCAAACACAGATAGAGGCATCATTTGTTCCTTCAAGCCTTTCTTCTTTCTTATCTCAGCAACAAGTGCAGCAGCAGGTGTACCAGGTTCCAATGGATCAGATGGCACCATATCCCAATGGTCAAATACCAACTGTGGGAAAGCTTATCCTCCAGTTTGAGCCCTCAGTGATTCATTGAATTTAAGTGACTCGATAACAGGCCAATATGGCATGACAATAATGATGACTACTTGTTCTTCAAATTGCCTGGCAGCATTGGTTTTGGAACTCATGTTTTTGTTGAAGTATGGATGTTAAGGTTCTCCAAAATGCCTTCTTTACTTCTCTCTTTTTTTTTTTTTTTTTTTGTGAAATGAACCACATACATCTTATTATAAGCACATATTGGGGGGAAAATATAAAATTTATTAAAGAAATTCTTAATTCTTTTTTAGTTTAATAGTAAATTTGTTACCTTAATTATTAATCATTCTTATACTGAAAATATTTTTTTTACCAGTAATAATATTTTTTTTTTTTCCGGAAAAGAAATTAGAAGACTACCGAAATTGACATTAAGATAACAACAAGAGAAGTAGCAAACTGAAATATAAAACTACAATTACAAACATACAACGTTAGTTTTATTTAAGGCTTATTGATACTTCAAAGCCTGTCCTCGAACTCAGAGAGGCATCATTTGTTCCTTCAAGCCTTTCATCTTCCGAATCACAGCAACATATGCAGCAGCAGGTGTCCCAGGTTCCAGTGGATCAGATGGAACCATATTCCAGTGATCAAATACCATCTGTGGGAAAGCCTGCACTCCAGTTTCATTGAACTTAAAGGCCGGCCTATATTGTACTATTTATTTTAAATAAAATAAAATAGAATAAGTATGGCTTGAAAAAAAAACAAAAGATATAATCCCAATAAAAGCATCCTATATTATATTATTACATATCCCTCATTTGTTAAAGTAGCATTCTTGGTAATAAATTGATCCAAACCCACCATGGCAGCTGTATTTCCACAAGGGACATCATCAATGATTTCTTGATTCTTTCCCATCCAAATGACAGTTCTTTGAACACTCTTCACATACAGGTTTTTCTTCTCCCCAGGGACATAATTTGGTCGCATAATTTGACCTTCATACCAGTTGAAACCTTCCCTGAAAAGATGCTGCCAAAAGCATAGAACCTACCCTTATCAGATGCAGGAATCATCTTTGAGACATAAAGCATCAGACGTTCTTGGCCTGATACCATTAGGAACACGCTATCTGTTATTCTTCTTGGCCTTCTTATTTCGTAGGGAGCTATCTGGAGTACGACTATCAAGCTTGCGTTTTACCCCTGCTTGTTTTGGTGTACCACCCTTCTTATTTCGTAGGGAGCTATCTGGAGTACGCCTATCAAGCTTGCGTTTTACCCCTGCTTGTTTTGGTGTACCACCATCCTTGAACAATTTTGCTTTAGCCTTTTTCGCAGCTACTGCTGCCCTTTTCGTCATGCGCTCTTTTCGTTTTTCTCTCCCATGAACTTTCTTGTTGATATCAGATTTGGTTGCACGCAGACCTTGATAAGATGCATTAGTTTTTTTGTTTGACTTGTTATTACTGTTGGAAGGAGATCGTGAAGCCACAGCCAACTTCTTTGCAGGGGTACTAGGAGCTGGTGATGGGTTTGGCCTTTTAGATGGGGTGGCATCCGCTTTGGCACGACAGATTCTCGCATGACAGATTTTCAACTTTCGGTCTCGAAGCTTCAAGCTCCGTTTCTTAACAGCAAAATTAGCAGCTTCCTGCATTTACAAGACACAACTTTAATAAATATTTATAGACAGAATTCCTGGTGATAAGACTTGGAAAGAAGTTTTTGAACATTCTTTATGCCACTTTTTGCACGTGATAACATTTCCTTTGATGATAACAATCTAAGATGTCTCAAATTAGATCCAGTCAAACACCAATTTGCATATCAATACCATATGGTTTTATGCCAGTAATACCTTCAGGAATTCATTATGCAAAGCAAAGAATAATTAATTGCATAAAAAATATCACAAGTCAGTAGTTTTTCTCATTTAACCAGTTTGAAATTCATGCTTATTTGGAAATTAGTAACCAGTTTTTCTCATGGAATTTTTTTCTCTTAATTGTACAATCAAATTTTAAACAATACGTGCAGTATTTACAAACAGTCCAGCACTGAGGAGCAAGAATACACAGGCACAACTTTAATACCAAACCTTCTGTATAATGGTAGATAGAAAAAAAAGTCCTCCAACATCAACATCAAAAACAAATTTATCTCAAATTAGTGGGGGTCGGAGGTGAAAGAACCCAAATGAAAAAGAAAAGGAAAATCATTTTGCAACCATTAGCTTAGAAATTAAAAAACACGTTATATATTTATATATATAAAGTCACCATAAAGCAAGTAGAATTTATTCCCAATACAGAATAAAGAAAGAACTAATGGTTCCAGCGGTTTCAGCCCATGCACTGCAAGTGCACCATCACTAATTTCGCAGTTTAAAAGGTTTCTTCATCATAAGAAAATGTCCTAGAGGCATCATTCTTAAATCTAAAGGTAAAGTATTGTCAAATCTGAGAGAGTTTTCAACAATGTGGACTGAAATAGTCAGACATTGGTACCCAGGACCTGAATCAGATTTTCAAGCCCACATGTGGACTTAAAAAGTGTGATATGCAGCTTCACTCAACCATTACAGAAATTCAGTCCTATACATATCAGTCTCTAACCACTTATATTCTGAATGAAAGAAGCAACTTCCAAAAATAACATGTACCTAGTTACACAAAAAGACACAATACAATAAACGAAGCAGCCAATCTACACCAAAGTAAACAAACCCTACACTAGCAACCGCCCATTTCAATCCTAATGTTCTAGATTATATTTATATCACAAAATATATCTTTTCATAAATAGATAACATGCATTTCTAAAAGTAATCACACAAATAAGTTGGTTTCTACGTAACAAAACGAGGTCTTCATGGGCTTATCAGCCACAAACAGCCCTTTAGTTTTACCACCGAAAGGGAAAAACATGACAAGATGAATTATAACATGTTTGAGCTAAAAATGTAAAAGAGCACAAAGTAAGAAATTTTATCAAAATGCATAACTAATCTGGCACCAAAGCAGCATACCCTTGTTTTAAACAGCACATAGGCAATACCCTTTCCAACATTAAGATGAGGATCTCTAATGACTCTAACAGCTTCTATACTTGATTCCAGGTTGGATATACCACAAAATAACTGATATAGTTCTTCATCCTACACAAAAAGATACGTGAGATCCATTAGACAATACACACACAGAAATGATGTGGTTATGTGACCGCAAAAATAAATCCATTGATTGGAAACACACCTTAACATCAAATGGGAGGTTGCCCACAAAAACAGTTCTCTTGTTATCATAAAGCGAAGCAATCTTCACTTTATGTTTCTTGCGGGGTGGGCAAGCCCTATCAACACGAATGTGATTTCCTTCAACCTACAGTCAGATAATTAAACAATAGTATTAGAAAACTGTCAACTGCAGTCTTCACCAAAAATACAAAGCAAACACCATATTTGATCCAACCCAACTCAGAGGAACAAGGGCATACCACAGTCATGTTGTGGGACAAAGAAGCCTGAGCAGATTCCTCTGTCTTGAAAACAATGTATGCGTGAACACTGCAAAACACAATATTTGTCAATTAGAAATGCCTGAAAAAGGCTTCCTATGCATGAAAATGAATGTATTCTTATCAGACTGTCTGCAAGTCACTTAAGACCATTGGAAAATATAAAATCTAAGCATAAATCAAAGCAGAATAATTTCTCCAAGCCCAAAACGAGCAGGCTTACTTGATATTGAATCCATAAAATCACACTAAAATGACAAAAAAATAAAAAATAACAGCATTCTCTCTGCAAGCAATTAACAATAATCACAGGAAGTTGCAATTCGATAATTGTTCAATTCAGACCCATTACCTATCAGCGGAATCATTTATTTTCTTCGAATGGATGGCTCCCTTCCTAGGTTTTTTGGTCTGGTTCATCAAGAAAAGTAACAAACATAAATTTAGCACCCAAAAAAAAAAAATATATATCGAAGCCTTAAAGAGTACCAAACGAAAGCAAACATTCAACAAAAAGAAAACCTACATCTTGTATTGGAACAGAACGAGTCACCAGAGACTCAACCTCACCAAATTTCTTAAACTCCTTCAACAAAGTCTTCTTTTTCAACTTGAGAGGCAAATTCCCAACTAAAATAGTCCTCAAAAGCTTATCCTCGTCATCATAACCTTCCTTTGAAACCAACATATCAGCTGGGTTATATATCATCTTCCTCTTGCTCTCAAGAGTTTTATTCCCAAACCTTTCCTTTTCATCTTCCTCTCCTTCCACCACCACACCATACTTCTTCTCCTCCCACTCTTTCTCAAGCTCTTCCCTTTTCCTCTTCTTCTCCTTCATCTTTCCCTCCTCACCTTCGATTACAACCTCGCCCTTTTTTGTTTGCGTACCCAAATTATGATCTTTCCCTTCCCCTTCCCCTTCCCTTTCATCGGAACCGCGTTTACTCTTCTTCTCCGAAGCTTCAGTTACGGAATCCGAATCAAGAATGGGTCTTTCCTCCTTGTTATTCTTCCTCTTCCTCTTTTTATCTTCGCCGGAATCGTGGCTCCCGGAGCCGCCATTGTTAGGGCTTTGAGAGGGAATGGTTGGGTAAGAAACCGAAGCATGTTGTTGAGGCTTTCTACGAAAGGGGTTGAAATCGGAAAATAGAGAAGCGGTGGCAAAGAGCGTGTTGCCAAAGAGCGTGTTGAAAATAAAAGAGATGAAACGGAGTCCATTGCTTTGAGGGGTTTGTTGCGGATCCTTTGCTTTCTTTTTGCCCATTGAAAATCAATGAAATTCAATGAAACGCAGAGTTTTGGTGCAGAAACCCTAGAATCAGTTTAAGCCAATGTATGGGATTGAAATTTTAATCAAAGAATTCATGTGCTGTGCTGTGCTGTGCCGTTCGATTAGAATTTATAAAAATTGTTTTAGAATTCGGTATTGGGCTTTTTGACCTATGTAGGTCTATATTTCAAAATTTTGACCTAAATAAATCTATCAGGATATTCTAATAAAAATTGTTTTAGAATTCGGTATTGGGCTTTTTGACCTATGTAGGTCTATATTTCAAAATTTTGACCTAAATAAATCTATCAGGATACTATTAATTTAGACCTAAATAAATCTATCAGGATACTATTAATTTTTACCTAAATAAATCTATCAGGATACTATTAATTTTTACCTAAATAAATCTATCAGGATACTATTAATTTAGACCTAAATAAATCTATCAGGATACTATTAATTTTTACCTAAATAAATCTATCAGGATACTATTAATTTTTACCTAAATAAATCTATCAGGATACTATTAATTTTGACCTAAATAAATCTATCAGGATACTATTAATTTTGACCTAAATAAATCTATCAGGATACTATTGCCAACGCGTTGTTGTAGATATCGATCGTATTGAGACAGACACGTTAGCTTTGCAAATCTATCAGGATACTAAATTTCTTTATTACTTTTTTTATCACTGTTTGATCCAATTTAAATCAACAATCTCATATATAATAATTTTTTGTTTTTGTTTTTATTTCTTTCTTTTTCTCACCTTATTATTTCTCTTTCTTTTAATCGTTAATTTAAATTTGATCGAAGGTGATAAAAAAATAATAAAAGTAGGAATATTAAATAGCTAGGCAACATAACCATAAAAACATGATACGATACAATAGCAAATAATGATATATCAAATATTAACAAATGCTCAAATATTTTATACAAATATCCAGTGGTGGAAACAGGTTCCAATTTGAGTTCGGACTAAAAAATTATATGTATATTATTTTTTTAATTTTAATTAGTTCATATTAAATATATTTAAATTATATTAAATACAAAATACCTATGCAAGTAGTATTAAGAAGAGTTATAATTTTATTGAATATTTATTAATTTTACTAAAAATTAATATATATTTTTATACAAATAAAAATTAGACACGTAATCTAATATAACTTACCCAAATCTTTCACCAAAAATAGTTTAAATTTTACATAAGGTCAAATTACAAATTGTAACCGAGGCCAAATTATAATTTTAATTCGAGCCAAATTATAATTAATTAAATAATTATATATATTAAATACAATTTATTAAAATTTAACCTAAACCGAAGTCACACCTACATTACTACGTGTGGCTCCGCAATTGCAAATGTCAAATACCAATTAAAAGGATTTGATATTTTAATTTTCTTTTGTCGCTTGCTTTCTGTTTCTGTCCCCCATTTCCTTTTCTCTAACAATCAACACCCAACATTTGCCAACTTTTATATCCAAAACCTTTTAGATTTTTTGTTTTTCCCTGAATTAAAAAATCAAAAAATTTAGATGCGGCATGTTGGATGTATGTCTCTCTGCATTTTTTTAACTTTTTTTAAAAATTGTATCAAAAATATTAACAAATATCAAATCCTTTTAATTGGTATTTGGTATTTGGTATTTGATATTTGTATAAAATATTTGGGCATTTGTTAATATTTGATATATCATTATTTGCTATTGTATCATATCATGTTTTTATTAATTAAAATAAAAAATTAACAATAATGAGTCAAAATCTTATTGGATGTTAATATAAAATTCTTGTACACTGAAGTTACATATAAATTTTTTTTATTACCTATCTTATGTAAAATGAGACTAACAAAGCCCTAATTATAATATGAAAACTATTTTATTTTTTCATTCCTCAAAAAATTGTCGGCTAATGTGGCTGACTGAGTGAAAAAAAATAATTTAACTATTATAATTATGGGTTATGTTTATCTCATTTTACATGAGATAAATAACTTTTATACACACACAAAAAGATCGGGTCTCACCACTCTTTTTTCTCTCTCCTTTTATCTGTGGATCTCACTTATGATTTTATTTCTACAACATGTGGTAACTACTTACCTACAACATAAGAAAGCATTGATCGCGTATCGGTGTCCGACACACTTTTTTTTTTTTTCAAAAAGCTTGTTCGTGCAGGAGAGTTTATAAGTGAAAATCACTAAATATAGAAAGAAATTATATTTCCAACATGTTTTCTCTTATAATTTTTTTTATGATTTTTGAATTAAAAACAAATTAACTATTATAAATGATATTAAACGAGAACCAGTTGATTTATTTTTGATGCACATATGCCTTAGGTTTCGTTTCTTGAAAAGGCAAAAAAATTTAATTATTGCATTTTAATTAAATAATTACGCATTTGTTGTAATTTTGGAAATAATTACGGATCTATTGCATAATGTGACGCCTTTTTTGGGCGTAACAGGTGACGCCTCATTTAGGCGTCTCTCACCTAAGGGAAGACGCCCCAATGTGGCGTCTCTCATGAGGTGTTGACACGTGTCATATTTTTTTCAAAAAAAATTAATTTAATTAAAAAACTTCTGAAGGCCATAACTTTTGACTCGAGTATCTAAATCAGGTAATTCTTTTTTTGATTCCACATAACTTTTCGAAATCTACGCAATTACATCTCATTTGACATATTTTATTTCTCACAAACACAATTTTAATTTGTGAGAATGGTATTATAAGAGCGGTTAAACCAAGAAGCCTCTGAGTTCTGGGTTTGTGATTTAATATAAAAAAATAAATAAAATTTTGATTTGTGATTTAATTTTTTTTATAATAATTTTTTTTATTATAACAAAAATTTGGTGCGTGATTTAAATTAAAAATAAAAAATTATTATTAATAAGGAAAACAAAATAAAGATTTGATTTGTGATTTAAACTAAAAAAACAATTTGAAAAATCTGTAGAAATAAACAAAATATTTTTTAAATAGATCCGTAATTACTTCCAAAACTGTAATAAATGTGTAATTATTTTATTAAAAAACATTAAATTAATTTTTTTTCCAATTAAATAAATATTCTAAATCTCTAAGGAAGAAGGATATTATTTTTGAAATTAATGATTAATGCTATAAGCTTCTGGGTTATTATTCGTGGTCTGGAATTAATGATGGCTTATGAAGTCTCTGAGTTTTTGATTTAATATAAAAAATAAATCAAGATTTGATGTGTGATTTAATTTAAAAAATAAAATTTTTTCTTTTTTTTATAAAAAAAATTTGGTTTGTGATTTAAATTAAAAGTAACAATTATTATTAATAAGGAAAACAAAATAAAGATTTGATTTGTGATTTAAACTCAAAAATCAATTTGAAAAACTGTATTAATAAAGAAAATAATTAAATAAATATTCTAAATCTCTAAGGAAGAAGGATTACCTGATTTAAATTTAAATTATGTTTGTGAGAAACAAAATATATCAAATAATATGTCATTGCGTAGATCTCGAAAAGTTATGTGGAATCAAAAAACGAATTATCTGAATTGGATACCCAAGTCAAAAGTTATAGCATTCAGAATTTTTATGATTAAATTATTATTTTTTTTGGAAAAAAATGACACGTGTCAACACCCCAATGGGGCGTCTTCCCTTTGGTGAGAGACGCCTAAATGAGGCATCACATGTGACGCCCAAAAAAGGCGTCACATTGTGCAATAAATCCGTAATTATTTCCAAAACTGCAATAAATACGTAATTATTTAATTAAAATACAATAATTAAATTTTTTTGCCTTCATGAACATGATAGGAATAAAGAGGATAAGAGTGCCAAATAAGAGTACGATAAGATATCGGGCTGATAAGCTCATATTTTATTATGTGTTTAATGTGCAGTAGATAAACAATCTGATGATAAGATAATATTATCATATCCGGTGTTTGAGACAAATCTATAGTGTCATGATATGATATAAATAAACAAAATATCTTTTTAAACATAATTTTATATGTTTTTTAACATTGATTTTTAAACAGTTTTTTATTTATTTACACATTAATTATATTTTAAATTATTCAAAAAATTTAAAAGTCATAATTTTAAATTAAATATATTAAAATACATAAATAACTTACAAAAATTTAAAAATAAAAAAATACACCCTCACCATATAAATTTTTAAAAATTATTTAAAATTATTTGTCAATATCAGTGGCTGGTGGCTAGTGACAGTGGGTAGTGTTGGTGGTAGTTATGGGGGATGGTGACAATGAAAGGTGGTGACGACGCCAGTAATGGTCGGTGATAAATGTGATGGCGGAAGGATGATGGTAGTTGTGGCGATAGTGATGGTTGGCGCCTGATGGTTGGAGGTGGCAGTGACATGAGATGTTGCCTGGATGGTGATAGGTGGGGATGATCAGTGAAAGTGGTGGTGGAGGCGACGCTAGGGCAATTGTGGTGGCTGATGACGGTAATGGTGGTAGCTAGTGGGAACGACATCGGTGGTGGTGGTTGGTGCAATGGTGGCAGGTGGAAGTGGTGGTGGTGGTGGCGCCGGAAGCGCTGGTGGTGCAAGTTGCATGTAATTATAGGGCTAATCGGTGATGGTGGTGGTGGCTAGTTGTGGCGGTGGTGGTTGGTGCATGGGGATAGAGGTGGCCGATGGCCAGCAATGGCGGCGGCTTGTCGGTGGCAAGGACTGACTCTCACATGCCAAACAAAATTTATATGAGAAAAACATATGGCCATATTTGAAAAGAAAGGGATGTGACATTTGTTATCATATCATGTTCCTTTATAACTCGAGTCCCCCAGTAGGATAGTTTATCCTACTATAAGCAGAATAAAATGAGCCAACAACTTAAGCTTATCATATCCTGTTGATTTACCAAACAATGAATAATAGCAGGATATAATAGCCTAACATATCATGTCCTTTCTATTTTAACTACCAAACGAGCCCTTAGATGTATTTGGTATTAATGTGTATATTTACACATGCCATAGATATTTTTAATTGTAAAATCACAAATCCCTAAATTTTTATACTTATTATTTAATGTTTATAAAATTTTGTCTATTGCATAAAAAAAAAAACGTACCCCTTTATTATCACAACTTGTGCTGCAAAATGATGCAATGAGTATCCGGTATTATACAGGAGAAAATTTTCGTTGCTGCAGATATAATGATAGATGGCCCCCAAAAAGGAGAAACGATTTCCCTTGAATTTTAGGAAAAAATTCACCAATGCTCCTGTAGTTTGCTTTAGAATCACCTATGCCCTTATGATTTTTTTTATCACATATGTCCCCGTGATTTGCAAAAGGGTATGTTTTTATCACACATGCCCTTGTGATTTTTTACTTTTTACAAACCACAGGGCAATATGTGATATAAAAAAATCTACAGAGGCATAGACAATTCTGAAGCAAACTAAAAGGGCATTAGTGAATTTTTCCCTAAGTTTTACTATAATATTCTATGGATATCACAAAAAGTTTAGTTCTATGCATTGGTCATGCAAGGGGCTAACAACACAAAAAAATTAAGGGGCTAACAACAAATTTTTTTTTTATATTACTCAACCATTTAACCCTACCAATATACAAATGAGGAAATGCAGCAATAGTAGCTACTAAAGTATCAGATCATACAATCCTTACAAAGAAAGCATATAGTTTTCCAAATATAACATCAAATGAGTTCTCCCAAAAAGGAAAAAGAAAGGACGAGAACAGGTTAATGAGACATACAAAATGTTTCCCCATTAATTGTTCTGCACCACTTAGCTCAAATGAAGAGCAAGATCTTTTCATAATCTTGGTGATACACGTGGTTGAGTGCGAGGGAGGTCCCATTCTGTCACAATGTGATCACGAGTGATTTCCTTGAGTGAGCGGCAACCACTTAAGGCCATGGTTAACTCAAACTCGTCACGTAGCATCTGCAGCACTTTCCTTACACCAACCTCTCCTTCAGCAGCCAAAGAGAACACCACAGGGCGTCCAATCTAACATAGAGCAAAGTTTGTTAACCATACTTTACATATAGTTAAGATAACAATAAAACTAGGAGGTTGTTTTGGTAACACTATTTTTCTCATGCATTGTTTAAAGGGATGTGCAAAATAACCGAATCGTATTTTTCTGAACTAATTTTGAGAATCGAACTAGTTTATTAAACCAATTTAAAAAGGGTTTTATTAATCTCCTTCCACATAAGATAGTTATCTTATGTGGTAGAGAGAAAATGGGTGGGTCCCACCATTACAAGAAAAAAGAAAAAACAGAAAAAAGTGGAGTGCGAAAATCGAAGTGAAAATGAGATAAGTTACCTCATGTAAAAGGAGAGTAATATTTCCCATTTAAAAATTGAAAAGAACTAAAAGAATTGATTTTAAACATCAGTTCAGAACATGTTTGCATACACGAATTGGGTATGAAACCGGTTATAAATCATAAACTGATTTTGAAAGATAAACCGGTTCCGATTTCGAAGCAGTTCGGTTCTTTGAACCGATTCAGTATAAATCTATTCG